>NC_139673.1:15928667-16008126 GCF_951799395.1 Argentina silus | reverse complement strand
ACACCAATGTGTAGTGTCTATTTCTAGCTTGGTTATCAGAGTGGTTCTCTGTGGCTCAGTTGGTAGAGCATGGCGCTAACAACGCTTAGGTTGTGGGTTTGACTCCTGCTGGGACCATATATACTGAAATGTATGCACTCACTGCAATGTAAGTCGTTTTGGATAAAAGCGTCAGCTAAATGGCATATATTATATTATATTATATATATACACAGCTGTACATTGTAGAAGAAGATGAGGTACATCACATGACATGATGACTGAATTGGAATCAAAGGAACCGCCAATTCATAGAAATCCAACTAGGCAACGTCTGCAATCTCAGTTGTACAGTTTGTAAGCTCTGCTGCTAAGCATTCAGTTGGGTGCTACACACTGGTAGCGGATGAGGTACCCCCACATGCGCACACACCCTCATTCCTGGCAACGTCAGGGGAGGCTGGTGGAGGTAGAAATCGAGGACGGGCTCATTATAATGCACGGAATGGAATGAGGAATGGTATCAAACGTCCTCCAATTTCCACCTCCACCAGCCTAAGGTTATACAAGGTTTCCAATCATCTAAATAAATGATACTTTCTAGATGGGAGTCTACAAACGCTGCACTTCTGTGAAGTCTTTTTCATTTGCATTGACGCACGATGATCAAATATAATCTCTGTCTGACAGTGATAATTAACTGTGAAAATAAGTGCCAGCAAGGAATCCATCAATTTGGGAAAGTGCTCAAATCTGCCGTGCATAGAAACGGAAGCAGGTTACCTGGTTACGGCCTTGGCAACAGTGGTAACCTTGGAGACGGAGCTTTCCCCGTCTGAGAGTGGTGGATCTGTAAAGGAAAAAAAAAAAAAAAATATATATATATATATATATATATATATATATATATATATATATATATTATATATATATATATATATATTTTTTTTTTTTAAACATTTGAGCTTTTGTCGGAAATCTAAAGAATCAAACAAATGTGTGTTTGACAGGTCAGGCTGAAGGGTGCAAGTCAAGATGGCTGTGGTTTCATGAGCATTCATTGATAAAGAAAGCGGACACTGGAGATATACAAATAGCATCACATCATTAGGATGACATGTTTATAAGCATGCATGAGAGACTAAATCCCATGGCAGTTGTTATAACCCATCTATAAGCAGACATAAGCTCCTACTCTGCAGGCTGAAGCGTTCCGAGCTGCCCTCCTCCACGGGGGTTACCAGCTTCATCCTCAAACTCAGTTTCCCATCAGCCCCTTCGGCTGAGTCCTCCCCGCTCTCCCCAACCGAGATGGCACTGGCTGCCATCGCCGTCTCCGTGGAAACGTCACCGGCCACCGCAGACGCAGACTTCTCAGAGAAGGAAGTCATTTCTGAGGGAAAACAACCAAACAACAACGATTGAAAATGAGCCAGCTCAGTTCATCTCTGGGGGAAAGATCTGTGTGAAACAAGCTATTGAAATGATGGGGTGGGTGGGTGGGTGTGAGAGAGAGACAGAGAGAGATTGTGTGTACGTGTGTGTGTGTGTGTGTAAGTGTAAAAGTGTACGTGGGTGGTTGTATTGCCTCAAACAGTAGTATAGTAGAGCCAAGCAGTTATGTAATAGAAACTCAGAATGGATAAACCCACCAATTGGAGTGCTGTGTCTTGGCTGTGTCTGCTTCAATTGGTTGATCAGAGGAGGCGTGGCACTAACAGCAGGGCCAATCAGCTCACCCTCTTTGGGGAGAGTGAAGTGGAAAGGAATATCTGCAAAGACAAGGAAATTATAATTTCAACACAGTTTGATTGTTCTGAACAGGACAGGAGCAAGACAGGTTTCCAACGTACTGAGAGTCATTTCATCCATCAGTGGCCAGCAAGGGTAGCGAATGAGGGAGGGGAAGTGTTTTAAAGGGTAATGGGTAATGGCACAGCTTCAGGGGAGGCTGGTGGAGGTCGAAATTGTGTTTGAAAGCATTCCATTTCATGCATTACAATGACCCCGTCCTCCGATTTCTCCCTCCCCCAGCCTCCACTGCACAACTTAAACCTGCTTCCCCTCTAAGCTGATGTCCACCTTACCTCCGGAGCTGTCACTAAAGCTCTTGTCCCGGAGTCCCTCTGGGTCCTGACTGCCTCCTCTCTCAGACTGGGAGGGCTTGTCTGAGACTGGCTGTAGGACCTTAGACTGAGACCCAGTCCCATTGGACGACACAGAGCCACGACTTCCCATTGGCTGGGCTGTGTTCCTCTTGAACTGTGATGTCACTTCCTTCTCGAGGAGCTGAGAGCTCCTCTCGCTCTCCTCCAGCACGATGACGCTGCAGCCCTCTTCCTCCTCTCTTCCCTCATCCTCCTCTTCCTCCTCCATGGGCTCTGGAGACAACATCTGGCTCTGAGAGAGAGCGAGACCGAACCCTGATCCCTCTGCCCCCAATGTGCTCTCAGGCTTCTCACCCTCCTCCATCTCCTCTTCCTCCATCCCCTCTTCCTCAACCTCCTCTCCTTTACCCCCAATGTTTTTCTCTTTCTGGCGGTTGTTTGCAGAGCCTTCAAGCCCCTGTGATGAAGATTGGCTGAATGTAGCAGGGTCTCTGTGTACCTGTACAGTTGTCTGGTTGCTCACCCCTCTTCCTTCTCCTCGTTCTTCTCCTGCTCCCCTCAAGTCTTCACAAACCCCTGTACTCTTAGATAGACCCTTTACTGAGAAAACAGACTGGGATTGAGACTGCGATTGGGATGACAAACTGCAGGGAGCGCTGTTTGAGGAGGAGGGAGTCTCCAGCACACAGCTGTCTGTGGTCAAGTCAACTGTTTCAAGCTTCGGTTGGGAGGCGGAGGTTAAGTCTACTGTTTCAAGCTGGGTTTGGGAGGAAGAGACTTTGGCTGCAGGTTTCACCACAGCCACACTCTGAGAGCTCCCTGTTTTAGTCACATTGATACTATCGCTTACATTCACATTTCGTACATTCACAGTCGATGTCTGTTTGTGCACGTCAGACTTCTGCGAAGAGTTACATTCCTCCTCGACCCTGGCACATTCACTGCTGCCAGGCTTCAGTCTAGAGTCAGGCACATGGGGAACTTTAGGCAGAATAGCAGCATTTTTCACTTCCGAGGGGACCCCGTTCCGCTCGCTCCTCTGGCTGTGACGTGACATCGCAGAGTCAGTAGTGTCAATCCCCAGGGGTTCGTCCAGACCTTCTATCTGTGTGACCTGGCTGTCCTCCTCTACGACCTTTCCTCCAGGCACTGCGGTGGAGGCTTGCTGCACCAGACTACAGCTCTCCGTGTTCACAGACAGCTCCAGCTGAAAGGACTCCGTCATAGAGTGTTCCTTGCCGGGTATGGGGGTTTTAGGCTGGACCATTGCGGAGGCCATCTTGGATGAGTCTGACTCCTGCGCTTGGTTCTCCTTCTGTGGTGATGATGATGACGTCACCTTCCTCTTGTGTGATTCTGGACCTGTGCTACAGCTTCCAGCCTCCTGGCTTTGGGTTGGAGTTGGGACAAATACATCCTTTAAAATGGGAGAGGGAGAAGAACATGATATTTAGTGAATGAATGAATGAAGGGGGGGAAATTATCTTATTGATGACCATCGTAAAGGATACCTACATGAGAGAACTCAGGCTGGGTGGGCAGAGAGAGGGTCCTCTCCAACACAAACCCTGGGGAATTCTGGGATACTGGAGTGGATGCTGACGGACATGGCTTTAGAATAGTGTCCGTGTCCATTGGCTCTTCCTCCTTTCCTCCTGATTGGTCATCCGGAGGCAGAGACGTGTCCATTGGTTCTTCAGAACCTGCAGGGTCACAGAACCTGTCATATTAGCTCCTGCAGTAATCATGTAATAGAACTGCTTTTTTAATTTGAAGAATTAACTATTACCCCGTTCATTTTCTGGCCCAGTTGGTGAGTTGGGGACAATAAAAGGTGTTTGGCTCATATCGTCTTGGGTGGGTGCCACAAAGTCAACAGAATTCCTAGAGGAAGAAAACGAGACTAATATGAACCCAAGAATTCCAAAAATGAACAAGAGAGAACTCAGGCTAATCCAAGGAGTATGATGGGTATTAGTCAGTGGTGGGGATGGTGTGTCTTACTGTGAGAGACTCTCCTGCACCAGCGTGCCATGCCCAGACAGCTGAAGCAGACGCAGGGTGTGAGCGGGGGTCAGGGTGGGCTGGCCCTGGTTTTCCAGTTCTGACACCGTACTGTCCACACCTGATCCTAAAGGAGACAGAGAGGAAAGAGAGACAGAGAAAGCGAGAGAGACAAACAGACAGACAGACAGAGAGAGTATTAGTATTAGCAAAGAGGAACGTCCCATTTCAATGCTAACCAGGAAGTTTAATTGATGGACAGGGTGACCCACCTGTCCTGTCAGCGTCAAACAGGTCTTCCTGTGAGGACAGGATCTCAGAGTCGTCCTGGTCACCCGAGGCCAGTAGGCCCTGGGAGTGGAGCAAAGCCTGGACGCTGAGTTCCCTGCCTGCCCGGCCCTGGGGCTCTGAAGAGCTGCTGGAGCTCACTTCAGACCTGGGGTAGGAGACCACACACACACACACACACACACACACACACACAAACTATCATGTGACTCTGAGGAGCATGAGAATCACTTGGGTATGTGCCAGTGGAGGTAGGAATTTTAGGACAGGCTCACTGTAATGCATGGAATGGAATGAGGAATGGTATCAAACACACATTTGATACCAATCCTGATTCCATTACATGCATTACAATGAGCTGTCCGCACCCACCACCCTCCCCTGGTATGCATCCTACTAATCAAGACTCTTACCTTTTTGATTTGCTGTCCAGACTCCCTGAAGTCCTCGCTGTGTTCTGTTCAGCTGCTCAGAAAAACAAGAAAGAAAAACAACGTTTTTTAGGTTTCAGTTGTAAGAAAGTGAGTAATAAGGGCCAATAGAGGTAGAGTTATTATAACAGTGTTATTACCTTGGTTGCTGCTGTGTCTCTGGCTGTCTGTTTGGCCAGCAGGGGTGCTATCCTCCTCCTCCTCCTCCTCCTGACTGTTCCCCACCTCATCACACCCACCCTGGCTCTCAGAGAGTTCTAGAAACCCAAACTGAGAAGCCCCCCCTGAAACTGCAACACACACACACACACACACACACACTTGATGTACAGTACCTCAACAGAGCATTTGAATGCTTGGAGCATGAAATATCTTTTCCTGTGGGGAAATGTGGAGAATTAGGTAGGTTAATTGTTTTATTCTCAGTTGGAGAACTCCTCTTACCTGACTCAGACTGGGCACAGTGGGTGGTGGAGTCCGCACCAGACTCCATGTCTTTGTCTTCTACTGCGCACCTGATAACAGGGGATAAGAGGGTCACAATGTAGCAGACATCAACTCAGATGTCTCAGTGCTTATTCATAGCTCCACATACCTCCTTGAGGTAGGGAGGGAGCAAACTTCTAGGACTTGACTTCGCTCCTCGTGAAGGGTTGAACTGGACAGGTTGGACTCCAAATTGACTAAAGGAGAGGAACAATAGAGGCCTCTTCAGTGAGTTACGTCAGAGATTGTACATAGTATTACCGGCTTCCTTCAAAGAGGCTTTGTTTATGTAAACAAGTCCAAAATGAGAATTCGATCCACAGTGAAACAGGCATCCCTTTTTTTGTATGTTCAGTGAGAGAGTGACTAACCTGAGCCAGGCTGATTGTTGCACTGGGCCTTCTCTGATTGACTGTCAGTCTGAGAGCATCTGCTTCCTACAGGGGAGGAAATCAGCTCCTGGGAGAGACATGGCAGGCATCATCACTCAAAGGCCTGAAACTGTGGCGCTGTTCTAATTCACTGGAAATGCATCCTTCCACCTCCCTTCCTATTAGTAACCCATCCATCTGACAAAACAACAAATTGTCATTTGGGGACAACTTGTATTGACTTAAAATGACCACCAGATTGTATTGGTGAAAGTAATTTGATGGAAGCCATTCTATCATCAATCCAGTTATGCTGAATCACACAGTGATTACAAAGGAGGAAAGAAAATACGCTACATGTGCTAAATATCAGTTCGACTATAAATCATTTGATTTGAGATGAGCTTGACCCACGCTTGTCCTACGAACCACACAACAAAGCCGGCCCTAGATCAGTTTAATGTATGTACTGACCTTCTCCGGCTGGAGCAGATGACTACTTTTAATTATCAAATAAATTCAATGAACCAAACAGGATGTAGGGTATTGTAATGGCTCAAGTTAACTCATAGGTCATATGAGGTCATGGGAAAACATACAAAAACAATATGCCAGTGCAGTGGAGGCTGATGGAGGTAGAAATCGGAGGACAGGCTCATTGTAATACTTGGAATGGAATGAGCACGTCCTCCGATTTCTATATGAAACCATTCCTCATTTCATTCATTACAATGAGCCAGTCCTCTGATTTATACCTCCACCAGCTTCCGCTGCTCAAGTGGCATCCTACTTCATCCTACAGCCTCTGTCGAGAGGTCTGTATCTTAATGACACAGGGGGTAGAGTACTTGCCCTCTGAGTCGCTGGTTCAAGCCCTGTACTGGCTGTTCTCGCTTGATCGCTACGCTCCTGCTTCCAACGCTAAAGTACATACAATTAAACACAGCAATTACCATCTTAGCATATAATTATGGACCCAAAAGCTAACATGAACTCAAGCACACTGTGCAGTAGCCCAGTTATCTCGCTACATATAGTTCAAATGACAATTTCCCAGTCAAGGTCTAAATTATATATTGCTTTCCATCAATTGCTCTACCCAGGCTGTCCATGTTTCTCACCAGGACAGGGCTGTGGGAGGTGGGCTGCAGGCTGGACAGGCGGCGGGCTAGCAGGGCTCGGTAGCTGCTGTCTGGGTCGTCCTCCACGGCAGCGCTGTCCGGTTGAGAATCTTCCACGATCAGACAAGGGTTGTCGTGCTGGGGCAGACTCGACTCCAGATCGCTACCTCCAGGATCCATGAGTTAGGGCATGCAAGGACAGCGGATGTAGCGTGGCTGCAGCACCATGAGAACAAAGACGGAAGAAATGTTGTGTGAGCTCGCTCAATGTTATAATCTATTATTGTAGTTGATGATTGCGGAAATACAAATACTCTGACCATTTAGCCAGCTACACAGGTATAGCTAGCTAGCTAAACCTGGAATAACTGAGAAAACATAATTGCAGCGTTGGCAAGCCTGGTCGACCACCTTTGCATTGCATTCTACACAGCAACAGCTAATACACAAAAAGACAACCTGTATACTGTATGTCATGTACCAAGTTAACCAACTACCTCAAAGGCTAACAGCCAGAAGAGAACTGTTCCTTCGTGTTGAGAAAGACCCATCCCCCTTTCTTCCAACTTCGCGGGAAAACTACAGATAAGAATGGACGTGAATGGCATTTGCGCCTGCGTGATGTGAGTTTCCGGGTGAAGTTTAGCCCAATGGCGACGTCATTTCAAAACAACACGAAAATGTGTTATTACAGAGCCATGAGTATATTGTTTTTGTTTCGTTTTTAGTTTTCTACAGAGCCATGCTGTTCTATAATTATCTCTATGTACATATGGTCAACTGCCACATGAAGTAGATATTCTGCATAGGCTACAGATAAACGTTTTCATGTCACATATGATTGCACTGAACTTTAAAATATGTATCTAGAGGAGACAGGATCTCATATCTCCTCATCATCTCAATCTCGATTTGAAAGCAAAGCATAGGATTGGTGTAACAAGCTTACACCAATTTTATGCTTTAAAATCCCACACGTTTGATACCATTCCCTATTCCATTCCATGCATTACAATGAGCCTGTCCTGTGATTTCTCCATCCACCAGCTTCCTCTGGCTCAAGGGCACACTTACTTCAGGGACTTCAGCGGAGTTACTCAGGGGACAACAGGGAATTATCTACGAAGTGTTTCCATGTAATGTAAACCGTTTGACTTCTCGCACTAGATTAATACAATCCATCATAAATACACTCATATGACATTGCATCTGACTGAAGTTGGGAGATTGCAATTATTTCCTTAACTTCTCCCCTTCATCACTCTCCCTACCCTGACATTTCAGAAGTGACAGCAATTAATGGGGGGACTTCTTTCCAATCCTTCCACTTGTCAATGGTAATGCATACAATAATTTTTACTTGAAATCAAGTAATTTAGTGATGCTCCCTTGCAGTCTCATCCATATGTGTCCCAGTGGTTTGATCAATCAACCAATCAAATGTTATTTATATAGCACATTCCGTACATAAATGTGTGATAAAAATAACATTTTATTGATGGATGGAGTGATTGGTTGATTGATCAAACCACTGGGACACATATGGATGACACTGAAAAGGAGCATCACTAAATTACTTAAATTCAAGTCACTTTGAAGGGATTTGTGTATGCATGGGTCAAAATACTGCTGTAGGGGCTGTTGCTGTTGTAGCAGGGGCTGAAGAAACCCAGGGTGGATTTCAGACTGTCATTTTGTAATGTAGGAGACAAAGAACTATCTCTTTGATCAGCAGCACCAGAGTTGGGTAGCTTACTCTCACAAATTCCCCTGTTTCTATGGTGACACCACAGTCTGTTTCTTTGTGTTAGAGAACATAATTGGAGAACGTTAGAGGTATTGTTCACGAATAAAGACCAGACTAGAAAGGTAAATAAAAATATTACACTGAATTCAAACCACAGCATGCAGTTGTTTTATTTTACCTTTTTCACCTGTGTAGGTGTAAGACTACTTCATTACAACAACCCCTTTCACCTATGAAACAACCCATTTGACTTCTACAACTGGGTAGGCTCAACATTGATAGAGACAATAACAAAACAGAGAGATCATAGCCTGAATGATGCACTGACAAGCCATGCACATCTAATATCAGCATAATGTAAAATGAAGATTTGAATAAAGGACAATGCTTTATGCAAAACACCACATTCTCAGCCTGAGCCTGCCAATGGTAGTCTACAGCTATTGTTATTCTGTCAGATGAAACAATGGCCATAAAAGTGGAGACTATTCCTCATTCCATACCATGCATTACAATGAGCTTGTCCTCTGATTTCTACCTCCACCAGCCTCCCCTGGGCCTATAAGTGCTTGGTCACTATGAGCGAGGAGGCAAGAGGTTATCTCAGGCCAAATTAAATTAATACTTTTTCAGGCATGCTTCTGAAAAGAGAAAGCCTTTGATTTATGATCATGTCTGTTAAAGTTTGCAATGGTTCCTAGTAAAACTAACATGAAAAGTTTATTCAAAGTAGGCCTATAGGCCTATATGTTGTTAAATCGTTTGTATAGATGCAACTAGAATTGTTAGGTTATCTAAGCTATTGAGGGCCTATAATTGACAGTGGGACACCACGAAAACATATTGCATATGAGGCTGCCCTTGGGCTGCATCTTTATCTGATGGGATTTAAGTTCATGATATTTTTCTTCATGATTTAGTCAACATATTTAATTAATCACATGGAGGGGATTTAAATGTTTTTTTTTGTCTAAACGATGATTTACAGAAATATTAGATCATTCACAGGCACTCTAATAAAGTCCAGTTGGAAAACAAAATGTTACCCTCAAACCAAACCTATCAAAATACGGTCTAATGGAAACCAAAGCGTACATTCTATACTGTTAAGTCGGCATATGAGCACTAGAAAGTGCATCGGGCGGCGCCGCGTCATATCTGCAAGCAAACCAGAGTTGCACCCAAAATAAAAAATGCGCAGCAAGAAACCGGTAAACCCCGAATGCATGTCACTAATCGGAACATGCCCTTGAACATATACCATTGGCACAGATTACCAACTAGATGAGATAATAATATTTTATTCCCAAAAAATCGCCAATGCATTAGAAATTATAGCTTTACCTTAAAAGTTGATC
The DNA here is from genome assembly GCF_951799395.1 of Argentina silus. Lineage (NCBI taxonomy): Eukaryota > Metazoa > Chordata > Actinopteri > Argentiniformes > Argentinidae > Argentina > Argentina silus. The sequence continues at coordinate 15,998,233 of NC_139673.1, read as the reverse complement.
TCCCTTTGCAAGTGGACAGGTCAAAATGTGTAATCCCCAATTCGCTGCAATAACGAGGCGTTCATTCTCTCTACATCTCCCTCACAGCCCCTTCTTACCAGGGAGACAGGGTGTGGGATACACGCATGGCACTTAAAGATGCAATGGCATTTTTTTGATGTGTGCCAATACTGTCACCTGCTTATGACAAAATGCGTGTATTGTGGGATTACTTAGAACATATTAAAATATTGATTGCATTGTTACAGTGAAATATTGATTACATTTTATAGCATACATTATTTTGGAGCATGAGGAACATGACAGGCACATACGCAGATTCATATGTGAATGTGTGATCGTGTGGTTGGTTTTACAACATTGCTGCTGTGAAGTTGTACGTGAACACCCAGTATTATACAAAATAAATAAAAATATAGATTCAACAAATAAACAAATAAAATAAAAAATACAAATAAATACAGTAGGCTATGATGTATTCAGTGATGATCTCATCACTTGATTTCACTGAATTCCTGATCTTATATTCTGGGAAAACTACATATCAGCAAATGCTCAACAGGTATTGTAGGTCAGAACTACACTATAAATTTCTGAATGCACATTTGTCACCCCAATGTTTTGATTGTTGATATGTGCATTAATTGTGTGGAATCCAAACCACACATTCATATCACTTTGTATCAACCATAATTATCAGTAATCCTTACACTTAAAATACTACGAATTTGTTCACATTGTTAAATACTGAATCAACCATGACTACCATATCTCTCTCACTATAAACCGCTTTTGTGAAGTAGCACCTTCTCTGAATCAAACCTTTTCTCTATAAAATACTCGTATTTCACCCAGCAGAGGGCAGCAGAGACTCTTGTTCAGTGCTACAGTCGTCTGTGTCTCTGTGCAGGGTTGCGGAGAGTGCTGACTCATTGGCTGCTGTAACCGACACCGTGCTGAGGAGAGAGATTTACAGTACAGCAGGGACGTGGCGTATTAACAAGCCCAGCCATCTATCACAGTAGCGGGGCATGTCACAGACAGCCACCTCCCAGACACGGACGGAGCAGCGGCACCAAAACCCCTCTGGAACCTTCTGGGGTGTGGCCAGATAAACAGATAAACTGATTATGCACATCCAAATGAATCATATAGGATCTGGGGATGAATCAATAAATTGAAAAATAAAGTAAAAAATAAAACGAATGCCCTCTGCCAATTTGTAAACAGTGTAGAAATGTATTTGGTCAACATCACACCTGACCTATTACAGATTGCACACTGTAGCTATATATTATTGTTATAGCAATATTTTATATTTTTGCTTTCTGACTCAGCAATTTTTCCTTATCTGAAATGCAACAATTCATATCGGGTGCATCATGCATGCAAAATCATACATCTTTCCCCCCTCAAATCCTTCCCTGCATTTCCTTCTGTGTTGGATAATTGCCCATATTGTGCTGATTGCTGCAGTGCAGAGGAACTCTCTGGAGAGATAGAAGATATGATGTAATAAGCTCCTTGTCATATAGGCAGTCTTGCATGGTCAAAGATGTCATGCATATTCAGTAGTTTCACATATACTGTAATAGTCAAAGTCAAACACAGTGTGATTACATTCACCCAAACATGGAGTCAGCCATAAGCCATGAAGTAAACACACGTTGCCTTCTAGCTTCCAATGAAGTTTATCTGTTAGATGATTTTTAAATTATTTTTAAAAAGTCTTTCTTTCTGTAAAATGACAGGACAGATAGGTGGTGTACTCACTCACTCACTCACTCACTCACTCACTCACTCACTCACTCAAATAAATTAGCTTCTATCCAATTTTCTGTTCTTTTCGTGCCAGCATTTCCTTTTGTGTAGCTAATTTGGTTAGTTTGCAGCTATTTTGGGGGTCCATTAACATAAAAATAACCAATTATATTTCACAGTAGTCTGTGAAGCCCTTGTTGTCACTGTTCTTTCATGAAGGGTTGTTATGTTCAGGATGGGAACAAAGAGGTGTCAGTTTGGTGCTGGTGGCACATCGCCTGGTACTTCCAGTGACAGAGATATAAATAGAACCATTTATACTGTGATAATGTCTGATGGTGAGGGCCTCGAGGTCAAACCCATCTTTTGGTTAAACCGAAAGAGATAGAATAGGGTCCTATACCTCTTCTTATCATCATCATCATCATCATTATCATCATCATCAACATATCATTCCCATGCCTGAAAGTCGAATTTAGATAAAGTTGATAAACATTAATTCCTATGTCGATCCTTTCCGATTTGCCCAATGGAAAGCTGTGACATCAAATAGCCACATGAGCCTTGCACCAATCCAATCGCTTCCTCAAACATGCCACTCCTACCGGCCCTCCTCAAACCCTCCCTCGTGCACAGTCACGGTGCTTCTCGTGGATGCAGTTGTCATGGAGATGGAAAAGGTCCCAGCGTCGGCTCTCTGTACCGTTACCATGGAAATCCCCTTCGCGGCATCGGCGCTCTCTCTAGCGCAAGAAGAACCAGAGGAACAGCGCGAGCTCGTTCAGCACCGTGGACAGCAGCACCGCACTGGACCACCGTTTCGTCACGGGAACTTTTACATGCTGATAGTGATCGGAGAAATCTCAACCAGCCATCAACTCGAGTCTGTCAAAAATCGCATCAAACAGGGTAAGTGTGCAAAAAAGCAACAGTAAGCCTTGCAATCTTTCTTATCTGAAAAAGTTTGTGATATCTGGGATATCCCACAATAGCCTACATAAGTCCATATTCAATTTCAAGTGAAAAGTAGGTTTGTTTAGATATCAGGAGCATGTCTGCTGTCCTGCACCTGAGGCTATCATGTAACAGAGATGACATGCAAGAACAGTGTAAAAGGCAATCATGTCAAATTGACAACATAATGTAATGGGGTAAAGTTGTTTGTTTGTTTCAAGAAATTTCTATCGTAACATTTTTAGATATCTAAATATCTTAATGCAGGCGGCTGTGAGTAAACTGGATTTCAGACAGATAGACTGCTATAGCGCTGGTAGGTAATCTATTCAGAGGGTGCTGCACCATGCACCATTTGAAGGGCTTAAAGAGACCACACACAAACATCACTCTGACAGGTACACTCTTAGAGAAAAGGGTTAGGGTTCCATATAGACCCTTTTGGGTTCAGTTTAGAACCCTCTGTGGAAAGGGTTCAACACAGAAGGGGTTTACATGGAACCAAAAAGAGTTCTATGTGGAACCCAAAGGGTTCTTCAAAGGGTGCCCCTACAGGGACAAATACAGAACCCTTTTTTGGTCTCAACTGTAGTGTAGTATATAGGCCTATTGAAAATAAGAAATAGTGAAATCTGTTGAAATGTGTGCATTTTGTGGACCTATTTACGAGGCCCATGTTTATTTACACCTGTGCAAAAATCTGCACCAGTCGTCACTCTGCAGGCCACTAAACACTTGAAATAATCAGACACAGACCATCTGGTTTATATGGACATAATTTGTAAAATTAGTACAGAAAAGATGAAGAACAGCTGGCTGCAGAATAGGGTTGTATGTAAAGGCAAACACTCTGACACTCAGGGCAATTAGAAGCAAAACTAAAACCAAACATAAAATGCTCTGATTAAGCTGCCTCCTGTCCTGGTGTGCATTGCTAAATGAAAACTGACAACAACAAGGTATCATAGCTTGCATACTGAGCAGCTCACCACTTAGGAGTAGAGTTCATAACCTATCACTACTATATTATAACTGCTAATAACCGATACCTTTCTATCAGGGGAGGCTGGTGGAGGTACAATTTCTCATTCCATTCCATGCATTACAATGAGCCCGTCCTCCAATTTCTACCTCTACCAACCTCCCCTGCCTCCTACTAGGTTTGGTCACCAGCCCTGTCATATACTGATGAACCTCTTGTCCAAGAGGGACCCAGAGCCTCTTTTTCATCCAAACACCTTAGAAACAGGGGCTGATTTAGGCATGGGAGACAAGGTGACTATCCTGTCTGGTCAATCAGTGACAATATATCAATGAATACCAGGGAGAAACACAAACCAGGAGGACTATATAGCCTTTGAAGGCTGGAGGAGGGCACCCCTTGACTGGCTAAAGCAACTCCCATTGTCCCTGACAATCAACGTGCTCAGAAGCCGGCTCGAATGTGGGCTGCTTAAACTGGGAGAACTTAAACTGGGAGAGCATAAACTGGGCAGGGTTACCAGATACCAGGGGTGCAGCACTCGCTGTGTACCACGGTGGTCTGTATATCAGCCAGGTGCTGTGCACCTCTGCTCTGTCTTTGTCATCAATCAAATGGGTTTTTATAGTGCTCTTTACAAAGACAATCTCAGTCTCAAAGTGCTTTACATCAAGAACAATACAAACAATACAAACAATAAATATAATACAAACAATATGAACTAACACAGAACCATAGGCCCCCAAAAAGCATGCCAAGGAAAATACAGAGGGGAGAAAAACACGAGGCACCATTATCTCTGTCTTTCATGTCTCTGTTGTCTTTGTGTTTCTAACAGGACTGCGCTCTTGGGACATTGATCTGTCCCTCTGTGACCTGAACAGGGAGCTGCAGCTCTTTGAGACCCGACACTCCGCCCAGTTCTCCTCCGAGGTCAAAGGTCAGTCATAATCAGGGTTAAAGGGTCACACGATACAGGGGCAAATTGGGCAAGTGAGTTTCTAAGGCCCAAGTGTTTCTGTGTCACATTTGCTATACGTATTTACAACATTTAGAGACTTTCCAGATGCACAGTTTTCTCAAATGGATCTTCTCATCTAGATTTGCTCATGCACAAACTCTGACACAATCTGACTATTAATGTCAGAATAGTCAGTAAGTGCCTTTTTAAGTCTTTTTGCCAGAGTAAATTTAGCATTTGTTGACAGGAGTAGTTAAATCGTGAAAGATAAATCGTGAATCCTCTCAGTGATATGGCAGTATGGCAGTTTGGCAGCGAGAATTAATAATCTGCAGCAGCCTGCTGTGGTTTTATCATTGACAGCTCCTCTTCTGTCAGCAGCTGTGACTGACTGTTGAAGGACACACACACACACACACACACACACACACACACACCCACACACACACATACATACTCATATGCGCACGTGCGCACACACACACACACACACACACACACACACACAAAGGAGAGATCAGATTGTGTTGAGTCTGGGCTTCCGGAGCCTCACAAAGCGATGTCCTGTCCCTGAAGCAGCATTAATAATGTCAGCTCTTAGCATGCAGTACTCCCTCTATCTCCAGCCAGGGTGGCCGGGCCGGGGCAGGCACCTGGAGAGTAGATGATATGGGCTCTATTGATCCGGGTCTCACATGAAAGCTGAATGAGGCTGTGGATCAATGGCTCAAATGTAAAACTGAACACAATCTCCCAGGGTGAAAATGAGATCAGGCCCCTGTGGTGGGACCCTGGAGCCTGTGTTACTGTGTAGATGTCTGGGAGCACCACTTGTACTGCCTGTGGGGCACGGATTGGCAATGCTAGAATGGACGTATGACACTCATATGTGAGTTGAATCATTAAACATAACCTTACAGCTCATATACAGCATTTGCTCCCCATCAGTTCTGACCAGCAGAGGCTGGTGGCGGTAGAAATCAGAGGACGGGCTCATTGTAATGCATGGAACGGAATTCCGTTCCATGCATTATAATGAGCCCATCCTCCGATTTCTACCTCCAGCAGCCTCCCCTGGTTCTGACAGTATTGTCTATTGTCTGGTGTCCATTTTGGCATGGCCATTTTAGTGACTTCCTGTGCTTGTGTTTAAACAAGCGCAAGTGAATGATACCCTGAATGACAACTGGCTCATCCTGTAGTATGAGCAGTCACTAAATGACTGTTTATTTTTGTGTCTCTATTTTTATTTATGTATTTCAGGCAGTAGTGTCACAGCAGTGTTAAGGATCTGCCCCCATAATCCTTCATGATAACTGAAGCAAAGCGAAGAAGCCTTTCGATCATTATTCTTCCAGCCACCCACACATTTAACACATATCCAGTGCTAGTATGCTACAGTATGTTGCTTTTTGTTCTCACATCACTGTATCATTGGCAAGAAAGGAAAGAGGCCGTAAACACAGCAAGAGGTGAAATTATGACATTACACCTAGTATTAGAGGTCAGAACAGGGGCTGAATATATTGAATTTGTCCCAGTTGGAATATGGGATCGGATGAGAGGGATGTTAGAAATCAAAACCCATATGAACAATGTTTTAGGGGTATCAATGGAACATGTTTATCATGAATATTTTGAGAACAGACGTTACACCTAACACAAGTCATACAACAGCCTCTTTTATGTGTCTATATTTAAATGTGATTTGAATATAAAAAGTGGAAAACATTTGGTGTGGAGTAAGAGGAGAGCGTCTGCCCCCCAGGAAGTGGATTTGAATACGGATCTGCAACGTTCTCTTTTGGTACGCCAGACTCCATGTCACGTCTGACAGCTCACGATTTGCATATGACTGTTTGATCTTCTCATTCCTGAATAATTCCACATCAGGTTGCTTTTGGACAATCTCAATCTGTTTGATTAGGATGCACACTGGGTTCTGGGTATATTGAGTCACTGTCAACATCCCTGACAAGCTCTCATCCTTTCATCCTTCCATCCCTCTCTTCCTACTTGACTGTTTTACTTCCTTCTTTCTCTCTTCTTTATCCCCCTCTGTCTTTCCACTTCCCACTCTCCATGACTTTTGTCATGTTACACATTTGCTTTTCACACTATGGTGAATCTGTATGAATTCCTCCATCCTTCCTTTCCTCCATCCTTCCTCTCCCCTCCTCCGTCCTCATAACTCTCCCCTTGCAGCACCCTCATGAATAATGCATTAGTTCCTTTCTAATTATTCTTCCCCTGCAGATAACAATTATATTTAACGCCACCCCCCCACCCCTCTCTCTCCCACCTCTCTCATCACCTCTCTTTACTTGTTCCCAACCTCTCTCTCTTTCTTTATCACCCCCATCTTTCAAACACTCTCTCTCTCTCCCTCGTTAACTATCTCATTTCTTTTCTCTCTCTCTCTCTCTCTCCTCCTCCTCCTCCTCTCCTCCCTCTTCTACCCACTCTCAGCTCTCTTTCCTTCTTCTCTCCTCCCTCCTCTTCTCCCTCAGGCCTCAGGTTAGTGCAGGGTGAATCCAACTTTATTAAGGCACCACCGGGGCTTGCTAGGTGCTGTTGTGGGCTGCTGGGAACAGCATCACTCACAGAGAGAGAGAGAGAGAGAGAGCACATTAACAGCCTTGGATCCAGGCTCTGAGAGAGGAACCATATTTCCGTGGTTGGCAGGGTGTGTTAAGTTAACACTACTGGCCAGCAGTACTATACATCATCTCTGTGGTTGGGTCCTGTGATGTTACTGCTCACTGACTGGTACTTGTGGACTGCTGCAGTGGAGGCTGGTGGAGGTAGAAATCAGAAGACAGGCTCTTTGTAATGCATGGAATTGAATGAGGAATGGTATCAAACACGCATGTTTCATACCATTCCGCATTATATCCATGCATTACAATGAGCCTCCGATTTCTGCTGTGTGTGTGTGCTAGTTTACTATGCACATAAATAAGGTCCAGGTAAACGATTGATCAGAATGGAATTCATCAAGCTATGCTGGCTGACTGATTGCCTGTGACTTTACATACCTAAAATGTTATTAATGATTGGCTTTAAAAACAGATGTATAAATCAATGTCTAATTTATTGCATGCTCAGGTGGAGTGAAATCTAGCATACCAGTGTCAAACACGTGTGTATGATACCATTCCATTCCATGCATTACAATGAGCCCGTCCTCCGATTTCTACCTCCACCAGCCTCCCCTGTAGCATACAGCACACAATTCCTGAGTGGGGATGGAGGTGTGTTTGCGCTAACAGAGTTAGGTAAACATTGCCTTCCTCAGGCGAAGTGCCAGCCAGAACACTGCAGCAATCACCAGCCTCTCCCAGCAGCGCTGGATGACAATAGAATGTGTGTTTAGGATTATATTTCCATCTTCCAGAGGATTAGTTTTAGGTTTGTCTCTGTCTGGATGCTGCAGATGTGCACACAGATACATGCCTGCGTGCCAGGTTTCAGAAGGCTTATGTTTACTTCTACTTAATACTTCCACTAATTCAAGACTACAGATGCCTACAGCCTTGCAGAATTTTAAAAGATATTCCCTTGATTTTGCCATTCCCTTTGTATAGAAAGTTTGACTCCATGGGATGCCATAGATGAAATAATCAGGGCAGAAAAAGTGATTTACAAAAGTGATTCAAGTGTTTTTTTGTGTCAAGTCAAACAACTCAAATATTTTAAGGAAGTGTAAATTACAGATGGATATGGCCTGCATCCAGAATGAGGCAGGATGAAGCAGAGAGCAGTCTGAATGTTTGTCTCTGTTGACTGGGACACTTTGAAGCCAGAGAGAGGCGCTGTGCTCTGTTTTACTTAGGGCAGTGGGCACAGACTGTAGTGTGTAAAAGGGAGGGAGGGAGGGAGGGAGGGGGAGGGATAAAGGGAATGGAGATGGGAGACAGAAAGAGGTAGAGATAAAGAGATAAAATGAAAGAGAGAGAAAGAGAGAGAGAACGAGAGAGCGAGAGAGAGAGGGAAAAGCCACAGGACAGAGTCTCTAATGTGTCAAATGAAAACGATCACTGGAAGTTCAGCCCATAAGCAACCTACAGATCTCCTAACGATGAGTGGATCTGAAAGGCCAGGTTCAAAAGGCCTGGCCCCACTGTCAGAACTTCAAATACAGCAACATCAAGAGACAGCTATCAACAGAAGATGGGATAATCATCTTAGATATGAATATAAATCACGGCAGAAGGAGGAAAGATGTATTTTGGTTCTTTGCCAACTGTCATTTTGATTCAAATCTCTGTAGAGATTTCTTAAAGGTTGCTGGACAAAAATCAATTGGTCACAATGGCTGCTTTCCCTGTTTGTTTGGGGCACTCCCTTAAGGCCATGTTACCACAGCGACTCGGAATTACCTCAGGAAGCGTGTTGGTCGGACTCACGCCATTGGTTTGATTAAATATAGTAGCGAGCTGAAAGATGGATCAATATTTCTGCAATGTTTTAAGAGAAGAGACTGAAGCGACTAATATGATGGATGGATATTGGTGTTCAGAGTTCAGTAATTGTGGATCTTAGGAATCTTATAGGCGCAAGGTATTGAGGTTTATCTAATAAATGGTTGGTTCTTTCACCTGGAAATACGTTTCACCTCCTTTTGTAATTTACTGGGCCTGGAAATGTATTACTTTTTTATAGTGTATTGCTTTTCGTATATTGTGTTTGTGGTTGACTGCATCTCTATTTGGTCCGTAGGAAGCACCTTATTTCACAGAGCCTCATGGGAAGGTGTGAATTGGGTACTCTGGTTCTCATTGGTCCAGAAAGGCCAGAGTGGATAAATTGATCAGAGGCCAGCAGTAACAATAACCACTGAGAGAAGAGGCTGCCCTTAGATCACAGGTCAGTCCTCTGCACCAGTCCACCAGTCACCCTGCTGTAGTCCACACCAGGGTAGGCTGGTGGACGTAGAAATCGAAGGATGGGCTCCTTGTAATGCATGGAACGGAACGAGGAATGGTATCAAACATGCATCCTCCGATTTCTACCTCCACCAGCCTCCCCTGGTGTGGACTACAGCATCTGGACTGCTGTAGACAGAGCACTGTTATGAAAGGAGAGGAGAGCTACCGTATGGAAGAGAAGTGTTAGTGTGTATGTGTGTATGTATGCTGATTTACTACTCCCATAAATAAGGCCTAGGTAAACGACTGATCAGAATGGAATTCATCAAGTTATGCTGGCTGACTGATTGCCTGTTACTTAACATTCCACTCCTGCTAGGTGTTCGATGTTCAAAACACATTCAAGGAGTAGTCTATGAGGCGTTCAGGCTTGTAGATAACACCAGAGGAATCCTGCCTGTTTAACCAGGCGTTTTTCATCATCAGTGCCCCCCCATCTAAGCATGTGGCACCTTGAGATAGCGTGATCTTGCTAATGAACACATCACACTAGTCAGACTGGCAGGGTGCACTGCTAGTGGGAGCCTGCAGGGAGAGTGAGAGAACTGTGGAGGAGTAGAGGAATAAATGTAGAGATGTCTGCCTCTTGTCTCTAACCAGCGAGGAGAAGCTGCCAGGTTCCATTGTAGAGCCCTATGCTGCTGCTCCGAACTCACAGATAACCTCTCAATGACTGTCCTGCTCGAGTGTTGTATGGTTTGTGCTGATCTGATTATTTAATCTTTTATTGTTGTTATCATTGTAACCTATGCTAGGCAATAAAGGTTGTTGCTGTGATTTGCACACAGCTATTCGAACAATGACAGTCATTTTATCCTGTTTAACCTGAGACAGAAGGTGGACCAGACTGTTCATGTGTCCCCCCCCCCCCCCTCCCCTCCCTCCCTCCCTCCCTTGCCTGTGACTACAATGCTAATACACAGCCCTATGTGCACAGTCATCATGGCCGACAGAGCCTCAGGAACAGGGAGACGTCTCTCTGCATTGAGATCTAGACATCAGTACTATAAGGCTGAAACAAGATTGTACGTGCACTTGTGATGAGAGAGCATCAACTGAGGTTTGCCCTGAGCTCTGAAGGGAAAACACCATGTTTGACTGAATTAAATTATCACATAGATACTCAAAGAAGATGTGGAGACTTATTTTTCGGTTTAATATGCTGGAATGAAGTACCATATTATTCTAAAGAGTTTACATTACTTGATTTGCATGAGATATTTGCATTCTCTGGAACCTTTCTTGTGGCTATTTCCATCATTCTGGCATGATATCATCCGTAGAATGCTTCATAAGGACCGTGTCTGTGGACCAAAATAGCAGGAAAGTCCCAGCTCCAGAGGTAGAAATCAGAGGACAGGCTCATTGTAATGCATCGAATGGAATGAGGAATGGTATCAAAAATCAAACTCACATGTTTGATACCATTCCTCATTCCATGCATTACAATGAGCCCGTCCTCCGATTTCTACCTCATCAGAACAGTGTGTCCATCCTCTTACAACAGCTGACCCCTGTCATACAGTAGGCTAATGGATGGTAGGCTACGTTTAGAGACAGATAACTGTCATAATGCAACTGATTCTGACAGTGTGTGTGTTTAAACTTCTCTGCCTGACACAGATTAACATAAAATTACAGTTTGCCAGAAAGCAACATTCTTTAAATCAGTTTCATCATTGCATTAAATGAGAGTTTGATTAGAAAGAGAGCTACAATTAAAACATTGACTCAAAGGAACATCAAACAGTTTTGCACCACCACGTTTTAGCTTTAATATTTAAATGACAGCACCAGGCCCTTGTTTGGATATTTTAACCATTGGATAGTTCCATTGATCTCCCTCCAGTTTGCAGCCAGATTACCCCCAGAGTGAGGGCCTGTCAGGTGGGCGTGGAGGGCTAGCTAGTCCCTGCCAGACCAGAGAGGGAAGGGGGAGATGACCCCCTGATGGGAGACATATGTCCTGAAAGCAAGCCTACTCCCTGCTTGCTGGAATTCCAAATTTATTATCACTCTGCCTCTCTCACCCACACACACACACACACACACACACACACACAGACACGCATGCACAGACATGCACACACGCGCGCATGCACAGTACACACACACACACACACACACACACACACACACACACACACAGGGAAGGGGGGTGAGGGTAACTCCTAGAGACAGGGCGGTCGATGCTGTCTCGTTGATGTGGCAGAGGAGGAGTGTGTTGTATGTGAAGCTACTGCAGTGACATAGTAGAGGTCACACACTGGGGAACACCGAGACCATCAGACGTCAAACTCAACACATCGTATATTCTGTTTGACTACCTACTAACTTAATTGCTTTCATCCATGAATCTTATCACATCAAGCCTACCACACGGATGCCTCTTCATCTTCAGGGTACAGCCAGCAAGGACATGTACAGTACAGTAAAGTAGGAAGAAAGAAGACATTATTGACATAGACACATCCTTCCTGTGGTGTTCTAAACCTAGCCTCTGTCAAGCTTATTGCCTAGCCTACACTGCTTCTACGCAGGGGAGGCTGGCGGAGGTAGAAATCCGATTTCCGATTCCCTCTTCTACTGTAGGTATGCTCTACATTAAAGCTTGTGCACATTCCTCTCTGAAATCACATAGTTTTATATCAGCTTTCCCATCTATAAGAGCCTTAGTCCCTTGGGGACCCGGCACTGCAATACGCGAACACATACACAGACAGCATAACGTCATGATGAAATGGATACTTTTAGACATGCACATATATGTAATCAGTATATCCATCACAGTCTGCCCATTAGTCGTCGGGGTCTCTGTGGGCATATCATTCTCCAGCATTACCTCCTCCACAGCCTGATGGGGCTCTGCTGTTCCACGGACTGACTGATGGGTTTAGGGACAACCCGACAAACATGAAGGATCACTCTCCGTCCCAGGGGAGGCGTGGGGGAGGCGCGGGGGAGGCAGGAGCCGGTCTCCACACACACAGCTGTCGCCCACACCATTCAATTAATTAAGACTCAATGGTGCTACGCTACAGACTGATGACACGCACACAAAGCCTGGCTAGCTGCCTCCATTCCTCTTAAGGCCTGCTCTCAGGGGACCTGTACCCAATAGTGGGCAGTGGAGGTGAGTGGATGAACAGTACTGCTACAGAGGGCCATGGGAGAGTGTGGGTCAGAACCATCAGAACATTGGTCCACCTATCCATCCATCCATCCATCCATTCATTCATCCATCCACCAGGAAAGAAGAGAGTAAGCGTCTTTAGTGTGAAGACGGTGCTCACGTATGAAACATGCCTCTCAGACCAACGCCCCCTTGCCCCCTCCCCTTGTCCTCCCGCCCGCCCTTGCTCCCCTACCCCTTCACACACATCCGTGCTGACTGGGCATCTGTGAGGCGTGATAGACATGGTAACTGGGGGCAACTGACAGGCAGGGTGATATGAGTGATGGCCGCCAGAATAGAGAAGCAGTCAGGGGAGCTGAGATTCTATCTTAGTAAAATCATCCATCTGTAATAAAACACACACACACACACACACACACACGCATGCGCACACACACACAGGCACATGCACACGCACAGGCACAGGCACACACACACGCACAGGCACACGCACACACACACGCACACACACACACCACATAAACACACACACACACATACACACACGCACACGCACACACACATGCACACGCACACGCACACACACACACACACACACACACACACACACACACACACACACACACACACACACACACACAGTCCTTCAGGAAGATAGATGCATATAACCTCTGTATTCTCCACACGTACACAGCCATACAGTACTGACAGCGAGGGTGAATTTGCCCTTAAGCACAATAGGAAAAAAGGCATATACTAAAACAATATTGACACAGTGATGAAACAAGATGCATCATGAGTGGGCAATAACATGGGGCAGTGTTGCAGTGTCAGCAAAGTGTGCTCTCTCTAGCAAGGAGACTGCATTATTTAAAACCACACTCATAACCCATTCATTCTCTTCCTCTTTCCTTCCACCTCTCCCTCTATTCTTATGTTGAACATCGGAATAAATGTAGTTCAATACAGCTCAATTCTGTTGTTGTTCAGTGAATATCTCTGCATCTACAGTGAATATCTCTCTATATACAGCGAATCTGGAATTCATTTATTTGTCATTGTAAAAGGCACCATGCCATTGGTGTTTATTCAACATCAGGTCTATGTAGAAAACATTTACAATTCACAGATCACCAGAGAGAATTGATTGTTTCAATTCAATCATAGCACAACAATTAACAGTAGGCTGTTATTGTAAGTTATTGGTATTACAGCCCTCATGAATGATTAAACATGTGGTGGCATGCCCGCTGTAAAACTGCTTTGAAAGCCCAGTGCCAGACCTCCTCCCAGGGAAGGGTCTAGGAGTGTGTCTTGCATTATAAAAGCTGATTAATAATTAAGCGCTGGTTATTGATCTGGTCCTCAGTTCCTCTGCAGCAGCCATGTGAGGGCCGTATATCAGCAGGGAGGGTCCCCTGCTCCACTCCCTCCCTTTGATCTGCAGTCTGGGTCCAGCATGACGCACGCACGCATGCACAAACACACACACACACATGCCTGTGCACGCACACACACACCCGCACGCACACACAGGCACACACACACACACTTAAATACTACCAAGGTCCTGATGTCAGTGAATGAGGAATGAGGGTATAGGCCAAGTCAATAGACAATCTATATAATGGACACAGTAGTAGTGGAATCCTTAGAGGAACAAGACAATGCACACATACAGTACAATAGGATCATCTGAGCACAGGAACAGCTGCACAATGAGCTCTAACTGTGGGGGGTCTTTTAGAGCTAAGTGGTCTGGGCCAGGATAACATAAAAGTACTTATCGCGTAGGCCGATCATATGCAATACTGTAGCTATAGGGGGGAAGAGATACAGGTTAGATTCCTAAATACTTGATAACACACCATCATCCTCATCATCATCATTTCTGAAACGCTGGTCAGTCATGGTTACAAAACAACATGTGAATATCACTGTTACCTTCTGAAGTTTGCTCTACAAACACACATCTCTTCAGGCTACATCTTGACTGTCAATCCTAAAGACCTCTTCACCCCCCCACTATCCCTCTATACAGTTCCTAATTTTTTTTTTTTTTTAAATCCTTCCTTCTTCTAGCATTGTGACTGCCATTGTGAATGGCCCCTGGTCCTACCATAGATTTTTTTTCTTATGATGACTGATGTATAGATGATTCACTTACTTTAGACAAATGTACTTGTTGTAAGTTGCTTTTGATAAAAGCATCTACTAAATGTAAAAAAAGTAAAAAATTTAAATGTACAAACAGTATTATGATACACAAGTATACAGAAGCCAAACAGGGAGAATGTTAATGGTTTCCCCTCTCAGAACATTACATTAGTAACACTGGCCAGTCATGTGACCTTCACCAGACCAGCTGCTGTGTATGCGCGCGCGCGTGTGTGTGTGTGTGTGTGTGTGTGTGTGTGTGTGTGTGTGCGCGCGTATGTATGTGTGTGTGTTTATGTGGTATGTATGTGTGTGTGTTTATGTGGTGTGTGTGTGTGTGTGTGTGTGTGTGTGTGTGTGTGTGTGTGTGTGTGTGTGGAATAACTGAGATAATTCAGGGAGGAGAGAAACGGCGTGTCTGGAGGGATGGGTGTGGCAGGCTGGCAGGCTGATCTATACTCTCCAAACTGTTGGCTGAGATTTAGGACGACTGTAACTCAGCTGAGGTGATGCCGTATTACTGTACTACCAGTCTGGGCGGTGGAGGTATTCTGCAGTTAAATTTGAATGATTAATGTTTAAGATGGGCGGGTATTTGGTGCTGATTATCTCATCAATGTGCAAAACACTGATGAAATATAGCCTATGGGGTCATATTGTTTTGCATGTGGTAGAATGATTACAATTAAAAACATATCAATCACTGGTGCCACCTTGACATCAATTGAGTTGTGATTAGACATGGATTATTAATTATTATTAATTGTTAATTGTTAACTGACAATAGCCTAATCTAAAAATAGTCACTTCATTATCACTCTGTTTGTGGATATGTTTTTGTTTCCCGTAACCCATTTTGAGACTATTTTGGTATCAGAGAACAGTTATCCTCTAATCCAATAGGAACAGAGACAAGAATGATTCCATGTCTAGACTGACTTTCACACTCTGAGACAGGGCTGCTCAAAATATCAAACACCTAACAGATGATTTCATATCGGTCCACTCTTAGTTTCTCTCTCTTTCTTGCTCTCTCCTTACTCCCCCCCCCTCTCTCCCTCCCTCCCTCCCCCCCCATCTCTCTCTCTCTCTCTTTCTCTGCCATGTGAATGGGTATTGTTGGGGCACTGTTAGGGTTCAGAGTCTATTTCAGTTTGGGCCTGTCCCACCCTGCAGCTGCTGACTGAGTCACAGCTGTTTGAGAAGTCCCAATACAGACCGGCCTATCCCCTTCCTAACCATACAACTCCTACTCAGCCTCATACTACCCAGGATTAGCTCGCCAAAACATTTATAAAGCAATTTGAAACCATATAAAATCCTTTCGATCCTCTACAAACATCTCAGGAAAATGGGTCCAGACTATTTTGTCACTATAGCAATGGTCCTCATCATACAGTACATTTGTTACAGAATTTCTCGCATGTGTAATACCTCTTCTGTATTCATAGGATAAAACATGTATTAATTTACAGGATTTTATATGAGCCAACCACAACCCAGCTTTTACCATCCACCCACCAACCGCAGCCATCCATCCAATTAAACAAGGAGAGTGTTTGGTGGCTCGCTGCAATCATCATCAACAACAGGGTAATCAAAACACCATGTTGCTGTCCTGGGAAATTGACTGATGGGCAGAGCATACCTAGAACGTGGGGGCATTCATCAACAAGCAGATTGGATGCTGGGATATAAAGAGGTTCAAGGCAGCTATGGAGATACTGTATATCAGCGTTTGAGGACCTCGTCTTGTTTTCAGATCCTATAGTGGCTTAGCCACTGGAGCAGCTGGTGCATCTACAGCAGCCATTAGGTGTCCTAATGAGAAGGGTGGTGATGGGGCCCTGCAGCTCAAGCGTAAACGAGAAAGATTGCCGCACTGACAGAGCTAGTTGGTGAGGCGGTTCCTCTAGAACCCGACCCTACCTACCCCCTCTCCATCCAGCTCAAATCTCTTTGGCTGTATTGATCCGAGACTGGAACTCACTCAACAAGCCCTGATTACTAATCATTGATTCATTGCATCTATATGATGCCTCTCGAGGCATCCAAAGCACTCATATTCGTGGAGAGTTAATCTCATCACTACCAGTGCATAGCCCCCACTTGGGTGATGCCACGGCAGCCATGTTGTGCCAGAAAGCTCCCCACACATGTTAGTTGTGAGGTGAGGAGAGAATAATGGCAATTACTCAGCCTGTGCACCAATCATATCAACAGGAAACCACCATATAACACAACTGAACAGACATAGCCTTTATAGGAACTGAGTCCTTGACTCTATTGTGTGTTATTATCAATGTTTTTATTCATGTACTTTACACGTATTTAGGTGTATTTGTTTTTTAAAATGGTTCAAATACACTTAACTAATTATCCATCACACAAAGACATTGGGCTGGTAGGAGAAAACTACAACACAGCAATGAATATACAGTAGTACTTGATAACCTTTGACTGGATGCATAATGGGGTCCTTTGACCTTTGCACAATTTAGAATTCACTATTGGTCAAAGCACCTTCTGTTGGAGTTGCTGTACAGTATACAGGGAAATATAGTGTTTGTAGTTACAGTAGGCTTACACAGTTACAGACACCGGAAACTAATACGTTGGAGGGCAGCATTTAGAGATTTACAGCAGCAACTGTATAGTAGACCTACATTATAATTATAGATGCTAGAGAGCAACTGTACAGTATGACTGCTGTGAGAAATGCTGCACTAGGGACTCTACGGCCTGGATTGTAGAATGATAGACAGCATATACAACTACAGTACCTAATATCAAGCGATTTGAGATTATTTGTTACAATGAAAAGCGATTTATAAATTACAGTTATTCTTCTTCTTCTTCTTCTTCTTCTTCTTCTTATTATTATTATTATTATTATTATTATTATTATTATTATTATTATTATTATTATTATTATAAAAATGCATTCTGGACATTTAAAGGCCTACGCTCATTCTAGGAGTAAAGGGGTTCATTATTTGCTGATGTAAAGGTTGTGGATGGTCACGGCCACTCCCTGGCCAGCGGACCAACACCGGCCCGGTTGTGGCCCTACACCGTGCATCACACCGTCCAGCATCTCTCTTTCCCCCACTCAATACTCTCCTCCACCGTATCGTTTCTCTCCACACACTCGTGTTCGTGCCCCTCCCACTCGCCGACATCCCGACGCACAGACAGACACTCTCTTCTCGAACGAGACTGAGATTTCTCACTCCGTTTGCGCTTGCTAGACTGCTTTCTTCCTGCCGTACACTCACCCAGCATCACTGAAGGTAAGTGTAGATGTCCTTCTAAGATTTATTTTACCTCCATAGTTCTGTCATATGGTATATCGGACATCCTACCCCGTGGAAGTAGCGTATTGCTCCCTCATGATTTTCATCTCGGCATAACGACATAGTGGAAGCCTATGCAACTATTGAACTGTTCTGAAGATATTTTATTTCAGCTGAGATTATGTCAAATATAGCTTATAGGCTATATTTATTGTTGTAAATATAAGGTTAAGCAGGTTTTATTTGATCGCATAATACCATCGCCGATACGCGCGGTTCTGCTTGTATAGGAATGGTGTTTAGCCAGTGTAAGGGGTCCGTCTTATTGCATAGAGGATTAACCAATTTGGTTATCCGCCAGTTTGTTAATATTACCCCGGTTTAAGGGTGTGTAGCCTACGAAATAGACTAGGCCGAAGCAACATGGAAATGCAAATTAGTAGAGGAATTAGTCGATGGTGTGTGAAATACAATTCCTGAAAAGCGCAAATACCGGGGATCTTTACGCACAGACAGTATACGGCCGACACATGTAATAGCCCTAACTGTCTGTGTAATAGGCCTATGGCTCTGGTAACTGTTATGCAACCGACACATTTAATGTGGATTCTGCGCTGCGTCTTAAATCTGTCGAGAAGAATTGGGTGACCTAATTTTTAATGTGAGAAAAGAGCGCATCTCCCGACCTATAGGCAACAGCTTAGTTTCATCATCAAGCGCAATACCAGATTATATCTGTACAGTGTATGTGTGTGTGTGTGTGTGTGTGTGTGTGTGTGTGTGCGTGTGCGTGTGCGTGTGCGTGTGCGTGTGCGTGTGTCTGTGTCTGTGTCTGTGTGTGTGTGTGTGTGTGTGTGTGTGTGTGTGTGTGTGTGTGTGTGTGTGTGTGTGAATCCCATATTGAATACTGTGTGTGCATTATAAGATGCAATGTGGATGCTGCTCGCCCTGTGGTCCCCTGTTGAGCGTTTACATGATGTGCTTTGACAGCAGCATGTTTATGAATATGATTATTTGGATAAGCTGTCTTGGAAATGCCTTTGAGCAAGCCATAGCAGGCCGCACTCTGTGACCCTCAAATGGAATGAAACAGTAAACAGACAACAATAATGGGTTTAGGTCTTAATAAACTTATAACGAAGGTTATCTATGTTAAGGGTGGGATAAACCTGAGGGATATTAGTGCAGGTTCCTTGAAGTCAAACCAATGAGTCAAACAGGATACACCATAACATTAATAAGCCAACATCATTTACATGGGAAACTACTTTTAGAGGAGCATTGTTGCATGGGTCACATTGGCTATTAAGGGTTCTTTCTTTCTAACAGCCCTTTCTTTCTAACAGACAGTAAGCTTTCCCCACTGTCTACTGAGTGGATGCCAAGAGAAAATTGTGACTTACATAGTTTTAATGGTTCTGTAGGGTTCATTTAGTGGCCATATCTGAGCTATTAAGATGCAATGTTCGGCTCTGAGTAAGCAATACCACTGACTGTGGGTCAGTCTTTAGTGCTTTGACTTCCAGATCCAAGATCTGTGAAGAGGGGTAAGGCATCCAAACAGTTTTTTATGTCTCAGACTCAAAAGCATGTCAGACTCTTAACAGTAGTGAGTATTCTCCATCCCATTAAGTGTCTGTAATGATCTTGATATACAGCTGCTTTGATGTTAAGTGCTCTCTGCTAAAAGAAATCATTGAAAACCCAGTTGATTACACCAATAATGTTTGTACTTTCCAGACAAATCTGTAGCTTATAAAAGCATATACTCCAGCCTACACTCAAATGAGGACCTTATATGGTATTTTCTTGGTATGGTTATATGGTTTCCTTTGTGTGTGTTTTTAGAGCATAGAAAAGGGTATCGATTGAAGACTCCTTTATTGTCCACGTTTCAGCTACAAGACCTTTTCTCAGGAGAGGGTCTTGTGTTTCTTCAAGCTCCATCGTCCAGGATTGGCTTTAGGGTGTGTGTGTGTGTGTGTGTGTGTGTGTGTGTGTGTGTGTGTGTGTGTGTGTGTGTGTGTGTGTGTGTGTGTGTGTGTGTGTGTGTGTGTGTGTGTGTGTGTGTGTGAGGTTTTGCTGAGCTCAGTGATATTGGGCTGGGTGTTAGTGGGGATAGATAGATGCTCGGCAGCAGCAGGGATTGTTGCACCAATTGGCAGAGCTGTGTCTTAGCTTTCTTTGCACCCCCACTGTCTCCAATACTAGCTAGCTGTATTGGGCCTTGGCAGTGGCAGTGGCACAAACCGTGGCCCTGAATGGTAACTGCAAGACAGTAGTTAGTTGGGAGGATGTTGGTACTGTAATTGGTCTAATGTAGCCACCCGTTTGTCAGGCATTCTCATCTAGGTTTGAATGAATGCCCTTCTCCACACAGGGTTGTCTTCTTGCACTCTCTAGTCAAATCTGAAGTAGTCTTTTCTTGATTTCTCCTATCCTCCCTCCTCACCTCCTTCTCAAAACTCATTGGAGGAGAAGGTCAGAGGAGGAGGAACCTC
The DNA here is from genome assembly GCF_951799395.1 of Argentina silus. Classification (NCBI taxonomy): domain Eukaryota; kingdom Metazoa; phylum Chordata; class Actinopteri; order Argentiniformes; family Argentinidae; genus Argentina; species Argentina silus. Next base: position 15,977,554 of record NC_139673.1, on the reverse strand, counting down.
AGACCGTCTCATTTGACATTACATTTTAACATTTTTGGCATTTAGCAGACACCTTTATCCAAAATACACTTGTTTAAGTAAGTGAATCATCTATCCATCAGTCATCATAAGAAGAAAGTAATCTATGCTAGGACCAGGGGCCGTTGGCAGTCACAATGCTAGAATTACTTTTTTTTTCTTCTTTTTTTAATTTATTATTACTTTTTTTTAAATTAATTTATTGACAGTAGAGAAACTGTACAGGGGGGTAGTGGGTATGAAGAGGTCTTTAGGAGGGACGGTTAAGATGTAGACTGAAGAGATGGGTCTTCAAACAACGGCGGAAGATAGGTAGTGACTCTGCAGTCCTAACAGCAGTGGGAAGCTTGTTCCACCAATGGGGCGCCAGTGAAAAGCTGTGACCGAGTAGCACGACTGCTGCATCCACGTAGAGGTGGCGGAGCCAGGCGGCCAGCCAAGGTGGAAGAGCGGAGTGATCAGGCAGGGGTTTGGGGGCTGACCATTGCTTGCAAGTAGGGAGGGGCTGTTGCCTTTGCCGCCCAGTAGGCGAGCACCGGGGTCTTGAATCTGATGCTAGCTGCTACTGGGAGCCAGTGAAGGGTGCGAAGGAGGGGGGTGACATGGGAGAATTTGGGGAGATTGAACACCAGACGGGCGGCAGCATTCTGGATGAGCTGCAGAGGTCTGATAGCAGAGGCGGGGAGCCCAGCCAAGAGTGTTTTGAGAAGGAAGCAAGTATAGAGGACGCGAGGAAGAAAGGAAAGACTTTTAGGATTTGCAGGATCTGTCATAACCTTGTGCCAACACAACACTGCTATGCTATGCCAAAGGCTTAATGTCCGCGAAAGCATCACCTTATTAAAGACATCTATTGAAGGGAAACTGCTGCCCTGGATGCTGGCTCTTCGTAATTGGCTGCTCTCATGTTTCAGAAGCATCAGCCTATTGAATCTGTCGATGGGAGGGAAGTTATCCCTTCTGAATCGTGGCCTTGGTCTAGTTGGCTTTGCTGTAGTGAGCAGTAATTAAGGTGGGATGTGTTTCCCACAACCTCTTCATACTAGCTGTGTGTGTTATTGATCTTTGTTATTGATATTTCTCAATCTGTGGCTCATCTCGAAAATCCCCTTCATTGCACTTCACTTATAAGCATCATGGATATAAAGGTTTACAACTTGTTTACGGTTGGTCAGAATCATTTGTGTAACATCCCTATACAATATTATAATGTACCACACTTTTAAGAATCACTTAGCCACAAAAGTCAAATTACCTGGTTATGGATGCGATTTTAAACAGTGTTTCGTATTGGGTTGACTTCTTGCTGTTGCTACAGAGGATTTCCCTCATATTCATCCCACCACTGCACATCACCACAAAGATCCAGCATGCAGTTGTGCGTGTTGCTGCCCCCGTTGGCCACACTGAACATTTGAAAACGAGCATATGCTACATTTTTTAATTGTAAACAAACCAAACGTGAAATAGGCAAGTAAAGGCCAGTGTCCTACCTGACACCAGATTTTAGAAAATGCTTTGTTTGGACTGATACAACAATAATACTAATACTATTCACTGAACATTCTTCACCATTCCTTGATGGCTACTGATTTATCATAGCCATTTAGCACTGTTTTAAAGCTAAAATCTACATACTTGACCTTTAACGCATAGTCACAATTAGACTAGCGGTCTGCATTTTATCATACCTTAACAGGCCACTACTCAATGTTTCATTACTTCTCACACTGTTGCTTGGGTCATGGTTTACTCATTTACTCTGCTGTTACTCAATGTTTACCCAAGCACCATCGCTCTTCAAGGTGATAGGCTAAGGTGCTATTCCCCTGGTTGTTTATCGGCCCTGAACAGCGACCCATGTTATCTTGAGCTGGGCAGTTATGCCAGGTTGATGGATGGGATGTCTGGCCTAATTGATTAAGCAGAACAGAGCAGTGTGATTTAACAATTACTCAGAAATATACTCCCACCAACCCCCTGATGAGAAGCCCCCCCCCCCACCCCCCAACAGACAGCTAACAGGCAGTTAGAACTGCTGTATACTGCGCTGTATGTAGGCTATACGTTACCTAATGTTAGGTTTACACTTAAGGGATAGTGTTTAAAATAGCATTTGCGGTTAGATAACAATGTACTGTACAGTAACTGCAGATGGTGACCCCTCACTCTGAACTCACATGCTTAATGACAACCACCGCCATGGCACCGATAGCCCACTCAGGTCCATAAGCTAGTCATACTGCATCAACAGAGTGTTGCTATTCAAGTTGACACTATTATGATAACGGCATGACCAGAGTGAACAGAAAGGATACACACACTAATTTATGCTGCTCCCAAATGTATGTATGTGTGGCTCACACCCTTTTTACCTTGTCCTCTGATTATCCCCTCATCTTCTCGTTCTCCTCTCATCTCATCTGTTTCCGTTTAATCCAGTGCAGGCTGGTGGGTTAGGGTTAGGGTTAGGGTTAGGGTTAGCAGAAATCGGAGGATTTGTAATCCATGGAATCCATTGTAATGCATGGAATTTGCATTACATAACTCAGATTAAATTGGGTTCATTGTAATGCATGGAACGGAATTCCATGCATTACAATGAGCCCATCCTCTGATTTGTACCTCCACCAGCCTCCCCTGAGTTATGTAAATATTTCTCCTAAATGACCACAGGTGATGTTCTCCTCACCCACTCCTCAGTGCAACACGGGATGAGGCAGGGTTAGGAGAACTATGCCCTGTGGAGACAGAGAGAGTGACAGAAATGACACACACACACACACACACACACACACACACACACACACAGACACACACAGACACACACACACACACACACACACACACACACACACACACACACTCTATTGCCAGGACCAAAACGCTCACAGGTGTCATCGCTCTTTGCTTTAGGTGGCATAAGAGCACATCGAGAGCTGGCCTCTACTCAGCGATGAGTGGGCAGAAAAGCCCTCTGTGTCAGCCAGTCAGGCAGGCAGGCAGGCAGGCAGGCAGGCAGGCAGCTACTGTAACTAGTCACCAGCCACCAGAGGCTTAGCTAATATGTGTAGGCTTCTCTCTCTCTCTCTCTCTCTCTCTCTCTCTCTCTCTCTCTCTCTCTCTCTCTCTCTCTCTCTCTCTCTCTCTCTCTCTCTCTCTCTCTCTCTCTCTCTCTCTCTCTCTCTCTCTCTCTCTCTCTCTCTCTCTCTCTCTCCTCTTATCCATAAACGATTTGTCAAGGGCTAGCTGCTAACCACTACCCGCCCCCCTCTCACCCACTCACTCTCGGACATCTCACTTCTGTTGTCGAGTGCAGTCCGGGACTTCACTTGTGTTTTATTGCCCATTTTAAAAAAGAAAAAGGAATGAGATGGTGCAGGCAAGCAGTTGTCTTGGAAACACGCTTCAGTGAGTTTTTTTGTTCATCACCGTGGCAGCAAAGGAACAAAATGGCTTCCTGCCTGGCCTGTGATTTTATCAGGGGACTAATTATCAGCTTTTTATGAAAGGTTACATCCGTGTGTGATTGTTTTAGTTCTCAGTCACGACTCTACTCAACCAAAGTGGACTCTTCTTCAAGCTACAGTATCAGGTATAACGCAACTGGGAACAAGGTATGCTGCTGTTTTTAGCTGCAATATGCAGTCATGCATAATAGCTACATATTGACCCATGTAATTTCATGTCACTTTAAACAACATACAACCCTTGCATGAATATTTTTATTTTAACCTTTATTTAAACAGGTTTGTCTCATTGAGATAAAATGTCTTTTTCAAGAGAGACCTGTTTCTACAGCAGCAGGGAGAACAAAGTCTCAGAGAAAACAACTTACATACACAGACACAACATTAAACAAACTATAGACACACATACAGTACAACAGTTACATATAGAAACACAAACGTCGTAACTAAAAACAGCTGTCCTAATGACAATTACACTGATCTGTGATATTTGCGTCGACCATGTGTTTAAACTCCACCAAAATGACTCGATCCTCAAGTTTTAAACTGTTCTGGAGAGGAATTCCAGGACCACCGAGCTGAGTAGCTAAAACTATTTATACCATGACCTATTCTTATTTTTGGGACCGTTAAACATTGCATCACCTACAGTATACAATCAATCACTTTATGTTTTGAAACAGTAGTGATTCTGCCCTGACCTCTACCATCCACGCCCTCTGACCTCTACCATCCACGCCCTCTGACCTCTACCATCCACGTCCACCATGCTCACTGCCACATCCCCCTGAATCCAAGTGAATCCATTCCATGTATTACAATGAGCCCATCCTCCAATTTCTACCTCCACCAGCCTCCCCACGTCTGCATCTGAGCCTCCGCTTTGAATTGTTCCCATGTTTCCGACAGTGTGCGGGTTATCTATCCCTCTCCATATCCTATTTCTTGAAACCTAAACGCACCTGTGACTGACAAGGTTTTGTTTCTAGGACTATAAAAAAGCGCAGATGGTCGACCGTTGTTCCTCTTGTCACCAGCCCTCATGTTCACCATCAGCATAAAAAATCCTCGACATCATCTCGTCCACTGTCCTTACCCGCACTGGCATTGTGCAGCTGGCTGGTGCGTTAACACCTGCCAATCAAATGACAAAGTGCTGCTCTCTCCTCCATGGTTCTCTGTTCATTGTGATTTACCAGACGTAGCTCTAATGTGTTATGGCTGAAAGAGAAGTCTGATTGGCTGATTGGCTGCTTCAGGTTGTGGAGACATCTGAGTGGCTGCAGCTGGTTGTGGGGATAAGTAAGTGCAGGGGAGGCTGGTGGAGGTAGAAATCGGAGGACGGGCTCATTGTTATGCATGGAACGGAATAAGGACAAAGTCATATATTTGCCCTTGTTGATTGATTCAAGATTCTGTAACATGGGGGTGACTAGTATGGAGGCTTTAGCAGGATTTAAAAGCAGTGGCCTCAAACACTCACCAATTCACGGTTATTCAGATTAGGGAGAAACTGGGACACTGGCTGTCTGATGGAGAGTGGAGAGTACACTAGACTGTAAAGACAGGGAGCGAGGATAGGATGAGAGGGAGGTGAATTGGGAGCAGAGCCAGATTTGGATTCACTATATTAATACAGCAACACATCTCTTGCATGAAATACAAAATCTGAGAACATGGGAAACTAAATGTAAATGTAAATGTAAACTAAATCTATTTTCAGTGAATGAGCAGCATAGGGAGGATGTAGCTTAGAAAATGTTGTAAAACAGAGACATAGGCTATTTTAACTTTTTATGTGCATGTTTATATTATGGTATATTGTTGTCTTTTGATTGTACTGAGTGTGCATAGTCAAAAGATATGGATGTTGAGAACGTCTGCTGTCCAAGATTCTGGAAGTGGTGGCATTAGCAGCAGGGATACCATTCCTCATTCTGTTCCATGCATTGCCCGTCCTCTGATTTTGACCTCCACCAGCCTCCCCTGATTAGCAGAGACATGAGGAGCAGTATTTCATTTGAAATCAAAGTACAGATCAGTGCCGTTATTGAAGGATACACTAATGCAGAAAGATCGGGCTGCCCTCAAAATGCAATTTTCATGGAGCCTACAAATGATAATTTTAATGGAGTTTAGTTGAGCAATGTGCAATGTGGTAGAACTTGGCACTGATCTCTATTTCAACACTTATTTGAGACCAAAAGAAGTAATGTCTTGTGTCAACATCCCTCTCAATTGTTTTTTTTATGGTGTTTGCTATATATCGATTTACAAGTTTTGACAGTATATACACTTTTCATGTGAGGGACTCCGGGACACTTAACACAAGCTCAGTGTCAATATTATGGTCAGATTTGCCAGAGGGCAATAAACTGAGGAGTTCAATGCACACGCACACACACACACACACACACACACACACACACACACACACACACACACACACACAGACACACACACACACACACACACACACAGACACACACACACACACACACACACACACACACACACACACAGATACACAAACACATTAGGGGATAGTGGGGTGTTAGCTGGACAGTGGGATCAGCACTGAGCCTGCCAGTAATTAAACCATGTTTCTCCAGGTCTAAGAGGCTTAGAGTAGACCCTACAGTACGTGGGTCAAGCAGCTATCCTATATTTAGATCGCATATCAATCATTTAGAATATGCCCTCGTCCAGAGCTCCATACACTACAGTAAGTGCATGAAATTTATGGGCTGAAGAACGCCATAGGCTTCTATTCTAGATACCATGCCTTAACACACACACCGGCATTGGAGGCGCACCTGTACCAGGGGAGGCTGGTGGAGGAAGAAATCGGAGGAGGGCTCATTGTAATGCATGGAATGGAATGAGGAATAGTATCAAACCATTCCTCATTCCATTCCATGCGTTACAATGAGTCCGTCCTCCGATTTCTACCTCCACCAGCCTCCACTGGCTGAAATGGCCCTAGATGTGGCCAATCATTCCCATTTGTTTACTAATGCATATGCAGTGTCGGGAGATGTACACAACAGATGGTGTGGAACACAGACTTTAGCCCAATGTTAAGGAATGATAATATTTGGCAAGGTTGTGGGGATGAACCATCTTTTAATGATAGACAAGATGTCTGGACACAGGCCACGATTCCCCCTGAACCAAGAGGATTAACTAGAGATCGCCCTTGGACATGATAATGACTGATAATTACAATAAGTAATTATTGGAGTGGAAGTGATGATATGTTAATTAGTCTTTCAGACTAATCACAAGGCGTTAATGTTTGTTTTATGAGCATGCATGATGTATGCTGTTATAATTTATCAATCAGATCAAGTAGTTATAGTTAACAAGTAGAACATTAACGTTTGAAAGTTTGCATTAGTATTCTCTCTGTTGCAATCTCTGGCAATGCCTACTGAAGCTCATTATAAAATACAACTGTCACTGTTATAGGCTACCCTGTTCTATGTAAATGGCAGCTGATGCTTCAGCAGACAGAGCTTTCGGCAGGCTTCTATTCTATGCTCTCTCAAACCAGTCCAGGGCCCGTAGTCACTAAGGAGTGCTGGTCTAGGATCAGTTTGGTCTTTTGAATAAGAATATATGGACAGGTGGGTGGATCCCAGATCAGCACTCCTTCTCTGAGACGCTTTGTGAATATGAGCCCAGGTGTGGCCCATGTGTGACCCAGGTGTGGCCACGGTGTGGCCCAGGTGTGGCCCAGGTGTGGAGTGATAATGGTTGGAACTAGTGGATGCTGGTGGAGGAAGAAGGACAGGCTCATTGTAATACATGGAACGGAATGAGGAATGGTATCAAACAGATAGGTAGAAAGTGGAGGTAGAAATCGGAGGACAGGCTCATTTTAATGAGGAATGGATATGTGTTTTCCATTCCATGCATTACAATGAGCCCCTGCTCCGAATTCTACCTCCACCAGCCTCCACTAGATGGAAGTGGACTATAGATATGAAACAAGCCTTTAGAAATCCTTGTCCCTTGTGTTTCCGGATGCCGTTGGCCATTCCGGTCACTCTGTTGTCCTCCTATTCAATGTCAGTGGGGGAGAGATGAGATGAGGAATTGATGTCCTTTGTCCCCTCTCTATTGTACCCCTGAAAAGGCACATGTGAAGGTCACATGTGGAGTGGCAGTGATCTCCCGGTGATTTTTAATTTGATAGGATGATACACATGGAGGTTGACACTCTTCAAAGCACAGCCACTCAATACCCACTCTATTGGATGTGTTCCCTGGCATAAAGGTAGCACAATGAGCGATGTTAGAACACTAAGTGAGTAGTAAAAAGGATTGCATTTCCTTGTGTAGTTTATCCTGCTCTCCGCTGCTCTCCATGTAACAAAAGACAAGACAGGAATAAAACCACTCATCTGGAGACCTTAAAGACATGCCGCCTCTTGTACCATAACTCAATTACAGTGTATACAAGTGTAATGTTACAGAATATTTAGAACCAGTGTTTCTATATTTTTAGAACCAGTGTTTATGCACCAAATATAGGCCTAGGTAGTTGTAATATACTGTAGTTAAGACAGATACCCAATGCATTTGAGTATACTGTGTAGATAAAGTGTTTTGATGTCTTGCTATGATCATTGCTAGGAACCTCCAGTGCCATTGGCATTCACATTAACATTGCTCAATGCTTCATTTGAAGAGTCAAAATGTCAGTATTGTCACAGTTTTTCCTCCGATACAAGTGTGTTCATTCATGATGAAATATACACAATACATATTGGCCTTTCCACTGGCATTGTTGTTCCAACACTCACCCCACCCCGGTCTCTGGGGGTTTAAAATAATTAATTCCACCCTATTTACTTGCTCAGCAGCTGAGCAAATTAAACTGTGAGCCTATTTTAGAGTAGAATGTGAAAATAAAAAACCACAAATAAATCTCTAAACTAGGCCACGGTGTGTTTACCCGGCATGCCTGGCACGTCCTGCAGATTTAATCTTTCTCATTTACATTCACAAACTGGCTTATGATATGGTGTCGGCCACAGATGTTGAAAAAGCCATTAAAACGTTCAATGTCACCCCGTGGTAGAAGCGCGTGTGTCTAAGTCTTGTTTATGCGTGTAAAGTGCATTCGTTGACCTTACATATAACCCCTAGATGCTGAGACGTGTCATTTCCCCCCTGTGTTCTATTTACCTCCCAACGCCCTTGCCTCTCCCGCCACTGCGGAGGGAGAGAGAGGAAACACACCCAGTGATAACCCCTCTCGTATTTTTTACAGTTGGAAATAAGCCATCAGGCTATCTCATGCTAAATATAGTTTCCCTGATGAAGCACCTGCATGGATGATGCTCCATGCTGCCATGGCACTTCCCTTCCCTTCCCCTGCTTTGCTGTGTGCATGTTCTCATGCAGCAGGGGCCATCTCTCTCTCTCTCTCTCTCTCTGCCTCTCTCTCTCTCTCTCTCTCTCTGCCTCTCTCTCTCTCTCTCTCTCTCTCCCCTCCCTCACGCAGAAATGCTGCAATGCGTCTCCCATTGCCAAGACTGGGTCAGTGTAACTCGCCTAACGGCAACCGCCAGATAGGCGTCCCCATAGCAACAGCCAATCGGGTTTGCAGGCTGTGGCTTTTGCTTTTTTGTTATTGTGGTTGCATGGCATGGAGGAGAATGTATTCACGGGATTAACTGATCTGAGTGCTTTAGTTCAGGGGAGGTTGGTGGAGGCAAAAATCTGATGGCGAGGCTCATTGTAATGCATGGAACGGAATTAGGAATGGTATCAAACACATGTGCCCGTCCTCCGATTTCTACCTCCACCAGCCTCCACTGCTTTAGTTCATGCCAGAGAAGAAATAAGATGGCAAAGTAGCAAACCCAGGAGAAAGCCTTGGTATGAGGAAACACACACACACACACACACACACACACACACACACACACACATGCATACACACACGCACAGACACTGTAGTTTGCAGCTAATTGTGTCTGACAAACGTTAGAGGACAGGACGTTGTATTACCAGTAATTGGTTCTGGCCATGTTTTCATACAGCCCCGTCGCTTGGTTCTTTGTGTTAACTGGCATGTCGAAGTCAACAAATCACAGAGGGCTATTCAAAGACAGTCCTGCCTGCAATAGCCCTGCTCTAAACCTCTTGGGGTTATTGACAACTAGCTTAGCATAGTCTAAACCCAACAGAGACGCGCATACTGTACAGAATTTAAACTCACAGCTGCTTAAACGTGATTGCGGTGTTCTCAGGTCTGTGTTTTAGAGTTTAACCTTGATCTGAATTTCAATGTAAAATACTGTGGAGTAAGGACAGGGTATTTTCATTGACTTTATCTATAGAATAAATATAAGTAGATGATTCAAATAATACTTAATAAATGTGTGTCTATGATTGCGTGAAAGAGGAAATCAATGACCAGTGGAACAGAAAAAAATATATATTTCATGCATGCAAATCATTTCTTGAGGCAATGCGCATATTAAACATTGCAGCCAACAGTGACAATATGCTAATCTGCTCCAGACAGATTTCCTGTGAATCAGTTAAATGCCTGATTGATTTGACAGAGCAATCTCGGTTAACTACCTTAGAGGTGTAGTGTTTTTTGGGGAATGCGCTCAAAGTACTGCTAAACTAAACAAAAATGGTAGGTAACAGAGCAATAGCTCAGGCATTTTCCAAACACTCTATTATTTAGCTACTGGCCTAAATAATCATTTATCATGCAGGATCATTTATGATCCATTCTCTTTGGTTTTGTTTTATCATCACATGTGTTTGATTATTTCAATTTATGTCTTTTATTTGTTCATCTTAGATGAATCAGTTGGGTGGTTTTTCATGAGGGCTGCTAAAAAAACAGTTACATCATCAACATCGCTTAACTTTCTAAAAGCAGCTTACCTCAGGCTGTTTCTCATCAGGAAAATGTACTTTTTGTCGAATAATCATATGATTTCTCACATGTTTAATGAATGATCCTGTTCTGTGATGGATGTTGCACTATTGCACTATGCCAAAGGCTTATCATGAAGCCATGACAGTGTCTCCACTGTGTTCTAATTTCAGACGCTACATACGTAATATTCACTACACACTCACTGTTATTTGTGGAACCATGACTAGAATGTTGTTGTTGTTGTTTGTCATTCTTATCCTTTTTTTTGTTGTCTTTTTGGTTCCTCTCCAGGGCAGAGAATCCTACAGTATAAGAGTGATGTCCTTGAGACTGTGGTGTTGGTGAACCCGTCAGAGGAAACCACTGCTTCAGAGGTAAGTACTGTATGAGTCACACAAGACAAAGTAACAGCAATGGTTTTGACACAGTAAATGCAATGTTATGTTTGATGTTTATCAATATAATCTTTTTAATGAAATTACTCTTCCGATTTAGCTTACTGGTAAAATATTTTTTTTATATTTGATCCTTCAAATGTGTGACACTCACAGCATGCTAATCTCATCAATTGTTGTGTTTTCTCTCTCTCCTGCTCCAGATCTGTTCTCTGATCACTAACTCTGCTGGACAGAAGCTGCTGGTTCTGACTGGTCAAAGCTCCGAGCAGGGAGGAGACATCTTACTGCAAGGTGGAGCATTTACCTGGAGACACTTCTCTGACATCATCTCTGAACCCAGAGTAAGTTATACGAGTAGGCAAAGCTTTATTATAATATGACCTTATGTAGTCACATGTATATTGGTACTTGTTGGACTTTAATTACACAGGATTTGGAATGCAAATACCTAACGTACCACAGAGTTGTAAGTGAGTTGTTCTGTATGTGACTTAAACTGGACTGATTAAATTCCATATTAGCTCTAATCCAGCCAGTGTGTCATGAACATGTAATAACATTTAACTGTAGATGTTCGAACAAGTCTTCTAATGGACAAAAAACAATGCTAGCATGATTTCTCAGGTGAACAAAGTCTAATATAATGTTTTTATCTGTGATTCCCATCTCCCAGGTGAGCGAGGTCCTGTCCAGTGCATCGTCAGACAAGCGGCCTAGTCTAACAGTTTCCTGTCTGGGAGACGGGGGCTGGAGCTCCCTGGGCCATAGCCAGGAGCAGACGCACCTCCAGAACCTTCTGGAATACCGCCTGAACCCCGACCCCGTGCTTCCCGACATGGAGGGAGTCACAGAGTTCACAGAGTACGTCTCGGAAACGGTGGACATCCCGTTGCCCTTTGACCTTCTGGAGCCCCCCACCTCCGGAGGCTTTCTGAAGCTGTCCAAACCATGTTGCTATATCTTTCCCGGGGGCAGGGGTGACTCCGCCCTGTTCGCTGTCAACGGCTTCAATATCCTGGTGGACGGAGGGTCTGAACGAAAGGCGTGTTTCTGGAAGCTCGTCAGACACCTGGACAGGATTGACTCGGTGCTGCTCACCCACATCGGGGCGGACAACCTCCCAGGCATCAATGGGCTGTTACAGAGGAAGATCGCAGAGCAGGAGGAGGAGCAGTCCCAGGGATCGGGATCAAACACCTACAGTGACTGGATGAAGAATCTGATCTCCCCTGAGCTTGGTGTGGTGTTTTTCAACGTCCCGGAGAAGCTACGAATGCCGGAGTCAACACTGAAAATAAAGCGGAGCATCGAGGAGGCATCCCTCACATTGCAGTACCTCAATAAGCTTGGCATCAAGCCAGAACCTCTTCACAGGGTAGTTACCAACACTCTGGAACCCATCACTCTTTTCCATAAGCTGGGCGTCGGCAAGTTAGACATGTATGTTCTGAACCCTGTGAAGGAAAGCAAAGAGATGCAGTTCCTTATGCAGAAGTGGGCTGGTAACAGCAAGGCCAAGACTGGGATTATGATGTCCAATGGTAAAGAAGGAGAAATCTCAGTCCCTTACTTGACTTCAGTTACAGCTCTTATTGTATGGATTCCTCATAGTCCCACAGAGAAGATAGTCAGGGTGCTTTTCCCGGGAAATGCGCCACAGAACAAAATCTTAGAAGGGCTTGAGAAGCTGAAGCACCTAGACTTTCTTCGGTACCCAGTGGCCACTCAGAAAGATATATCCTCTGGAGCTCCGCCTCCAATCATAAAACAAACAAAAATGAGATCAAGAACTGACAGCAAAGAGAGCCTAAAATCCCCCAAATCACCCTCAGCCACTAAGGTGAGCAAGAAAGAGGCTAATGGACAGGAGGAGGAGTCCAAGAGTGACTCGGCTAAAGAGACTAAATCAGAAAAGAAGGAGAGGAAAGTGAGGAGTGAGAGTGTGAAAGCCAACAAACAGCTGAAAAACAGTGAGGCAGCACCTGAGGCAGCCAAATTAGAGAAGAAGAAACTGACCAAGGAGAAAACAGTGAAGAAAAACATTAAGGAAAGGCCAATCAAGATGGACGAGAAGAAAGACAAAGAAAAGAAAGAGATCAAGAAAGAAAAGCATGAGGTGAAGAAAGATGACAATGTTAAAAAAGAAGAGAAAGTGAAAAAAGAAGAGAAAGTAAAAAAAGAAGAGAAAGTGAAAAAAGAAGAGAAAGTGAAAAAAGAAGAGAAAAAAGAAACAAAAGTGAAGGAGGATAAAAAGAAGGATCCAAGTAAGCCAGAGCTGAGAAAGATCACCAAACCTGACCTGAAGCCCTTTACCCCTGAGGTCAGAAAGACCCTGCACAAGGCCAATAAGACACAGGCCAAACCCAAGACGGACAAAAACAAGACGGACAAAAACAAGACTGTGAAAGAACCGACAGCCGAGAAAAAGCCAGTGCCAAAGAAGGCCCCTGAAGAGAAGGCTGCGTTGGCAGACAGGTCCATTGTCTCCTCTCCAGAGGATCTCACCAAAGACTTTGAAGCTCTGAAACAAGATGAGCTCTTCAAGCTGGGGAGTGGACCCATCCAGAATGATGTGATGTCTGTGCGTCCAGGATTCACAGACTCTAAACTCCCTCCCCTGATTTCCTCTGATGAGGGAATAACAACTTCTCCTCTATCTAAATCTCCAGCCAAACTGGGAGAGAGATATGAGGATGAGGGTGGTGACATGGATGATGATGATGATGATGACGATGATGATGATGAGGAAGAGGAGAACAACAAAGAGAGGGATATATTGAAGAAGACTGCAGATATGGGGAAGAAGGAAGAGAGGGATGTGAAAGGAAATGTTGGTGTGGATAGAAAATATGAAGAGGAGAAAATGGAGAAATATGACAAATACTCTACAAAACCGAAGAAGAGCGATAGCTCAGAAGAGGAGGGGGATGTTATTGAGAAAGCAGATCTGGAGGGAGCGGAGGATGATGAGGAGCTAAAATACAAAACAGAGGAAGCTAAAAAGGAGAAATCAGGAAAAGAGTGGGACTCCAAGCCAACTGAACATAAACCATTTTCAATCACAGCCTCCTCTGACCCAGCAGCTGCTGGTGCTACTGCCTCTGAGCACATCTCCTACATCCAGGATGAGACCATCCCTGGGTATTCTGAAACAGAACAGACCATCTCTGACGAGGATATCCATGAGGACACGGAGGACAGGATCCCACCACTCCACTACGACGTGGGCTCCTATGACATCTCTGTCCCTGATGTCCCTGGATCCTTCGACTCCATGCATGGCATGAGGGAGATGAGGGCGTCTGACATTAAAGCTAGAGGCTACATGGGGAGCCAGGACCCAGTGTTAGCGGCCTACCCTAGCATCATCACCGCCCCCCTAGCAGAGGAAGAGCATATCTCCTCAGCCACCTCCATCACAGAGTATGACAAACTGTCCTCTTTCCCCACCTCCGTAGCAGAGGACCAGTCCATAGCATCAGTGACGGCCCTGAAGACTGAAGAGACAGGGAGAAGTTCTCTGCAACTGGACACTATCAACAGTGTCCCCACCCGCACGGAGGCCACCCACGGGAAAGACTACCTCCACTCTGCTGGAACCATCTCTCCCACATCCTCTCTGGAGGAGGATAAGTGCTTCAAGTCCCCTCCGTCAGAGGAGTACCAGCCCATAGTTCCCGAGATGGAGGCTGGTGGGAAAATCAAACCTGTCCATGAGGAGGAGGATGAAGAGGAGGATGAGGATGAAGACCAGACTCCCAATGTTGACATTCCTCTGGGGAAACTCCAGGAGGGCTATGAGCAGGCGGCATCCATGTTGCTCCAAGAGAAAGCGAAATCACCCTCGTCCTTCATGACACCTCCACCACCTTTCTCTATGTCGTCTCTCTCGCAGGCTGAGGAAAAAAGAAAACAAGATTCCATCTACAAAGAGGACTCAAAGACTGGATTTGGATTGAAGCCTCTCTCTCCTCCTCCATCTTTCTCCAGTGGTTTTTTGTCCAGCTCCATGCAAGAGGGTGAGGAGAGATGTTTCAGCCCTGATGATAGCACCATGAAGCTGGCCTCACCTACTCAGTCTTTCCCCACCAGCAGTTGCCACTCCCCCACGGAGGAAAGGGCTCACAAGATGGAGGACAAAGATGACAAAATGGACAAAACTAAAACAGAGACCCAGAAAACAGACAAATCAGCCATGCTGGCAGACAAGGGTCTCTATGGTGACAGGACAACATTTGAAGAATCAGACGAGGAAGAGGAGGAGGAGGATGAAGAAGATGATTATTATGTGAAAGCGGATCTTAAACCCTGTGTTAAAGCTAAGCTTTTGGATGAGAAGGAGGGGAGGTTCCTAGACGATGAATACACATGTGATGCTAAATCTCCTAAAGAACAGAAAATTACTGAGAAAGAGAAAGAGAAAGAGAAAGCGAAAGAATTTGCTGAGGAGGACTTCAAATCCAAGTATCTGCAGAATACACAGGCCAAGGCCGCAGACAAGACACAGGTCTCTGGTACCACAGATCAAAAACCTGAACCCCGGGTCATGTACTCAGACGAGGAAGATGAAGATGATGATGATGACGATTATGATGAAAAGGATGATGTTGTTTCTCCAAGTGGCGCAGGATCTAGACCTTTATCAGTAGAGCAAAGCAAATTCGACTATAAAGATGACAAAAAGGATGCAGAATTATCTGACAAAACAGATATGAAAGATCCAGAGAAAAGTGTTCATTTCAGTCTGTATGCTTGCCCAGAGCGAGAGACCAGAGAGAAAGGCTCAGAGGAGGATAGAGAGAGAGAGATAAGACAGGACACCCCATACGTCCATGGCAAGACGTTTTCTTACAGTGATATCTATGACAACAAAACAAGCTCTGCAGACTCATATTCATATGGATCCAGTATTCAACAGGAACACAAAGATAAGATGGGAAAGGACAGTGGAAAGGAGGAGATGGGGAAGGACAGGTCCAAGGGTGAGATGGACACACAGAAAAAAGACTCCACATTCCCCTCAATGGCAACAGACAAGGTGTCAGAGAAAGAGGGATTGACTAGCTCTTACGGAAAAGATTTTTCCTCCTCTTCATGGCTTGAGTCCAAAACATCTGGGAGACAATTCACAGGGATGGAAGAGGAAATGTTTGAACACAGCAGGGAGAACAGATTCCCATCCATGGCCGATCGACCTGAGGCCTCGTCCACAACATTGTCATCAGAGAAGGATTCCTTCTCTTTGACAGGCCACTCTGAGGAGAGGGACAGCTATAGCTTTTCCACTATGACCGGTTCTGCTGCTGGCAAAACCTCAACAATGAGATACCATGACAAAGGTGCAGCTCTGGAGGTTGATATGCGGAAGCTAACAGCCAGAGATGAGGAAGACTACGATGATGTTGATGATGTTGATGATGATGATGATGATGAAGATGATGAAGAGGAGGAGGAGGGTGATGAGGAAGGTGCCAGTGACTCAGATATGGAAAAAGGTGCCAAAGAGAAATCTGAAAAGCAGGATAAGAGTCCATTAAGTGAAACTGTGACTTTTAACGGTGCTGAGTTTATTGTTTCTATGGCTGGCTATGGGTTCAACAGCCAGGGAAAGCCACCAACATCACCAACAACAACATCTGGACACGTTGAGTCAACCATGAACAGCTCTAGCCCATACACAAAGAATGAAGATTTGCTTCACAAGGGCAAATTCGACACCACATTCCCTCCGTTCAGTGGAAAACCTTCTGACATGGGCTCCACAGGCTTCTATGGCTACTCTGGGTTTGATTACTCATATGGAGGGGAGAAAGACTCCAGCCAGACCACAGGGAAAGAAGAAGGAAAAGATGACTTCTCTCTGAAGTCAACAGATGACAAATATTACCACAGCGAGAGAGCTGAGCATGAGTTTGATAAACAAAAGACGCCAGAAATTGTGAGTAAGAAAGCAGGAGACACAGCGGTGTCCTCTGGCTTCCATTACACCACCACCTCCGCCACGGCCTACTCTTCCTCCTCATCATACAGCCACTCCTCCTCTACATCAGGCTCTCTCTCCACCAGCCGGCAGTTTGGGGAGGAGCTGGAGACCCCCGCCACCGCCCCGGACCCTCTCTTCAAACATGACATGGACAGTGCCGGGTTTGAGTACTCGTCCTTTAAAGATGAACACTCTCTGGTCATGGACTCTCCCTTCTCCAGCTCTGGAGGCTTGGTGAGTAAAGACGAATATTTAGAGGTGTCTGAGAAACAGATAACAACCGCCACTACCACGGCTACATCCACCCCTAGTCTGGCCCGGTTCTCCCCTCTCAGCCCCTTTGAAGAGATCAAACCCTTCCCCTCTCTTTCCTCCGCCTCAGCGGACGACAAGAAGGAGCATTTGGCTTCTTCAGGTGGGGTCATGGACAAAGGTCCCCAGTCAGACTGCTTCTACAAGCCTGAGTGGGCGGAGGAGTCCAAGCTGCAGGCTGCTGGTGGGTTTGGGGCCTCAGCGGGGCTCTTCTCTCAGCCCTCTCCGCCACACAAGGAGAAGGAGCCCATAACCACAGGCCTGTTTGGCGTCACATCATCACCCCGCCCGGACTCGACTGGCAAACATTACTTTGGAGACTCTGACAGTAGCGAGGAGGAGGATGAGGAGAGTTACATGCGTGAGATGGCACTAACAGGCCACAGGTCTCCTTCCACTGCCCTGGCAGGCAACCTGTCCTTCTCTGATAAACACAGCGTCACCACCACCACTACCACCACCGGTAAAATAGGGGGCGGTCTCCCTGACGTGCTCAGCTCATACATGCCCTCCTCTCTGCACCCGACCAAGCCGGACACAGCCAACGGCCCCACAGAGGTCAGTATGAGCTCCCCCATCACCCCTGGAGCAGCGGGCAGCGTGTCCCCAGGCCTGGGGAAAGCAGACCCCAGCGTGGGGGCCAGCTACCTGGAGGACAGGAAGATGAGGAGCTCCTATGAGTGGGAGATGCAGAAGCCTCAGATGGGCATGGTTCCCGGGGACTCCCCTCCCCACTACCGCCATGAGGATGAGTTCGAGGAGGAGTGTGAGATGGAGCCGGAGCGCCCTGCCCGCCCTCTCTCCCTCTCCTCCACCGATCACTCCTTCCGTTCCCCCTTCTACACGGAGGAGGCGAACCGAGGAGGAAGAGATGACCATGTTGACGATGATGACGACGACGACGACAGTGACCCAGACCTCCCTCCTGATGTGTGCCGAGGAGCCACCTCCTCCTACACCAAACCCGCCTCGCCCGGTTACTCTGCCTCAGAGCACAGGCAGCGCAAAGGAGACCTCTCGCCCTCATTCATCAATCCCAGCATGCAACAGCTGTCCAGCGATGAAGAGGACGAGGAGCGAGGACGCAGGAGCGACCAATCACAGGAAGGGGATGAGCATGACCTGTCAGTCAAGAGGAGGGCTCACAAGCAGCCCCACACCCTGGGCAGCTCACCCCACAACCCAGGAGGGGTATCTGCAGGGCTGGCCCTGGCTGGAGAGGACACCCCCCCAACCTCTGTCAGTGAGACTCTGCCGTCCCAGTCAGACTCTGACGTGCCCCCGGGGACTGAGGAGTGCCCCTATATCACTGGCGAGGGAAACGTGGACTCAGATGAGGATGCAGAGTACCTGCCTGTTGATAAGTCCTCCGCCATGGGAGGGGGCAACCACCACTTCTCCTCATCTGGGAGGAGCCGTGACCCCCCTCCTGCACCCCTCATGGACCCCCACCCCCACCCCCCTCACCCCGATGTCTGCATGGTGGACCCTGACACACTGACCAACGATCTTAACCGAGTGACCGATACCCCCCTCAAGAAAGACCCCAAAACTAAAGGTTTGAAGAAGACGTCAGGAAAGCCCAAGTCAGCATCTCCGGCCAGACGTAAGAGGTCTCCCATGCCGGTGAAACAGACCCCCTCTCCTCGCAGCTCCTCACTGAAGAAGAAGGAGGCGGAGAAGAGCTCGAGGATGTCCCGTCTGTCGGACGGACAGGGCTCCAGAGATGACGACCTCTCTAGGTCCAGCTACAACCCAGGCAAGAGCCTGGCCAACGGGGTCAAGAGCAGCTTAGGTAAGAGGGGTTCAAGTCAAAATGTTAACACTGATCTTTAAATGTTTTAAGCTGCAAGCTTTTGGGTTAAAACTATCATTTTTATTTCATGGATGGTCAGTCCTTGCATCCATAGCTCTGTCTATACATTTAAGAGTGGTTACATTTCCCCAGCCCCATCCCTCATCTGTTTACCAAAAAAAGTGGTGTGGAGTCCGCTTTGTTGTTGTTTCAATCCCAGGTTGCCCCTTTAAATGTATCCCTGTTTCATAGAATTTTTGAGATTGTCCACTTTGTCATTATGTTCTTGAATACTCTGACTCACCATCTCTTGACTCACCATCCAGGCTCTCAGAAGTCCAGTTCGGTACCCCCTGGCACTCCCATCTACGTAGACCTGGCCTACATCCCCAACCACTGCAGTGCTAAAAATGTTGACCAGGAGTTCTTCAAGCGTGTTCGCTCTGCGTACTACGTTGTGAGCGGGAATGACACAAGCAGCGGGGAGCCCAGCCGAGGGGTTCTGGATGCACTACTGGAGGGCAAGGCCCAGTGGGGATCTAACCTTCAGGTAACACTCTAGGGTATCTAGGGTACTTCCCCTAACTCACCAACACAGCAGGGGAGGCTGGTGGATGCAGAGATCAGAGCACAGGCTCATTGTAATGCATGAAATGGAATAGAATGGAATCCTCATTCCATTCTAGGCATTACAATGAGCACCTTTTCTGATTTCTACCTCCACCGGCCTCCCCTGCACCACAGCCAGCCTTAGATAAACACAGTCAACTTTATATAGTACATCCCCTTCATCTTTCATCTTGTTCTTTTCTCCTCCATCTCTTCTCTTACCTCTATTCTTCATACCTGTATTCATTGGTCTCCTTTCCCCATACCACCATATTTGTATTTACTCTGTATATATTACCATTCCCATCTGATGTCATCTCTCTCTCTCTCTCTCTCTCTCTCGCTGTCTCTTTCCCCCTCTCTCCCTCTCTCTCTCTCACACCCTCTCTCTCCCTTCTCTCTCCCTTCTCTCTCAAATCAAATAAAAATCAAACTCTCTCTCTCTCTCTCTCTCTCTCGCTGTCTCTTTCCCCCTCTCTCCCTCTCTCTCTCTCACACCCTCTCTCTCCCTTCTCTCTCAAATCAAATAAAAATCAAACTCTCTCTCTCTCTCTCTCTCTCCCCCACTCACCCCCCAGGTGACGCTGATCCCCACCCATGACACGGAAGTGACCCGTGAGTGGTACCAGCAGACCCACGAGAGGCAGCAGGACCTCAATATCATGGTCCTGGCTAGCAGCAGCACTGTGGTCATGCAGGACGAGTCTTTCCCCGCCTGCAAGATTGAGTTCTGAGACCCCTTTCTCTCTCTCTCTCCCCCCTCCTCTCTCTCCTCTCTCTCTCTCTCTCTCTCTCTCTCTCTCTCTCTCTCTCTCTCTCTCTCTCTCTCTCTCTCTCTCTCTTTGATGGGACACACAGCTTCCCTGGTTTAATATCTGTGTTTTTAATCCGTCTTTTCTATAGTCTGGTACCCAAATATGTCTCTGTTTTAGGCACCGCCACTGTCAATGAGGTTGACTAAAGCTAAGACCGATCTGGCTATCAGCCTTACTTTTCTAGGGTTTTATTTCATATTCATAACAGCCATGGTTATTATCATCATTTGTACTATAACGGTGCTTTTCAGATGACCATGATCATAAACAAGAAAAAATACACAAAGTGCATACTTTATGACATCCAGTGAAAAACATAGTCTAAAGGCATTTCATTATGCTTTTGCTTATTGGCCCTTTAAGGCAATTACTTTTTTGCCAAGAAAATACTCTTAGCCAAGAAAATACTCATAAATGCCTCTCAAAAAGGGATATTCATGAGACATTCCCAGTTATACTGGGGGAAAAGTTAAATTGATTCATGTTGTCTGATAATATATACTGCATACTTCCTCTAATTGGACTAAATCAAAGCACAACTTTGCCCTCCCAGCCAACAAAAATAGTTTTGTTTTCAGTTGCATCTGAATTTGCCTTCATCTGATGAAGTTCAGATAAACTACACTATCAGTTGTTGTGTTTAGTTGTTGTACATCAATACACCATCGGTACTAATGCCAATGGCAGTAAGACACAGTACAGGGTTTGTCATTGGCAGTAAGTTAAAATACAGGGTTTATTTACCACATGATCAGTGTGCCATTCATCCAAACAATACCATTCCTGTTGTTGAACCTTATGCATTATGGCACAGTGACATAGTGATAATGTTCTCCAATAGTCTTTGAAATGTTTGGAAATTATATTTGCAGTAGAATAGTATGGGAAAACAAATCAACTCCTACTGTACTCAAAGGTTGTGCTGTATGAGTATAAGTGTGTCATGCAATTTCAATGTTTTATTTGAAAGGTGAAAATCAATTGTCATGGATTTCTCTATCATATATATATTCATACAGTGAATCATCACAATCAGTGGTCTCTGATTGTCAAGTCTGCTACATGTAGGAGTGTTCCCACCCAAGCCTAATTTACACTGCAGAGCTGAACTGAGCTGAGCCGAGCTGAGCTGTTCTGGGCTGGCCTGGTTATGCATCCATCATAGTTGCTGAAACAGTGCTGGAAAGAACAATGTGAAAACAAAATATCCAAGCCGGCACAGTATGGTTTGGGTTGGCCCTGTAGTGTGTAAAACCACTCAGATCACCTCCAGATCTTTACAACTAGGCTATGGATCATTGCATCACACTTTGCTTTGCTAATAAGGCAGTATGGTGGTTCAATAGTGGCGGACATTCTCAGCAGCTAGTTTGTATAAATCAACTCATTGGAGACAAATAGACGAGAAGAGATGCTGATGCTACATGATGTAAAGACAACTAATCTCTATTTTACTAACGTTCTCTGTGGCGGTGAAGCAAATGCAAATTATGTAATCATGCTCAGATTGCTCTGTCATTGCATGACCCTTCAAAAGACATGGGCTTGATTGAAGGATTTGCTTCAAATGATAACACTGTAAAAGTGTGAGGAATGTACTCCAGCAGTGGAGGCTGGTGGAGGTAGAAATCGGAGGACAGGCTCATTGCAATGCATGGAATGGAATGGGGAATAGTTTCAAACATTACGCTCATTCCATTCCGTGCATTACAATGAGCCTGTCCTCCGATTTCTACCTCCACCAGCCTCCCCTGGAACCCAGTTATGATTACCCAGCAATAGGAGCAGGTGGAGGTGAGGTCATGGCCCCGTTACCTTTAGAGGATTGTAAACCCGGTGATTGATTGAGTGTTGTAAGACTTCCCTGTAAGAGGTGTGTGTGCCATGCATAAGATTACACTGATAAACATTCTGGGACGGTTTGGTAGATAGCTGAGGTTAGACTGTCCCACATGTGCCTTTCTGTCCTGGTGTGTGCTGAAGGGAAACATAGACAAAACGTGTGCTTGAAGAGTCTGTTGTGTCAGAGTCTTATACAGTCTCTGTCTTGTGTTAGAGGCTAGATGGGCCAGTGTCAGGGGAGGCTGGTGGAGGTAGAAATCGGAGGAGGGGCTCATTGTAATGCATGGAACGGAATGAGGAATGTTATCAAACGGTGGTATCATTCCATTCCACGCATTACAATGAGCTTGTCTTCCGATTTCTACCTCCACGAGCCTCCCCTGGCAAGTGTCCACATTCCACTGTTGTTGTGAGTGTTTCAGTATGATCAGTGAACTGAAAGCAAAGGTCCAAAAATACTACAAGGTGGCACTTTTACCAGTCAAATCAGTATTTCAATCACAGGGCTTTAGTTTCCCTGCAGATGATGACTAATGAGAAGCACAAATAGCACCATCATCGCAGACATAGCTACTAGGTTCCAACAAGAACTTCTCGGCCTATTCATCTAAAAATACACACTTATATTTATTGTTCACTTTTATCTAGTAGCTGAAAAGATTGTAGATTTTAATTAGAAAAAAAAAGAGTGCTGTTGAGGGAAGTAGAAGGTATTATTTAATTTTGTGCTGTATCATTGTGATATTCCTTTGTTTACTCATAGAAAGGGATAAGAGGTGTTTTGAGTTGGCCCCGGGCAGTGTAGATGTTTAACTCATAGGGACCAGAGGCCAAAAGGTTTTTGCTCTGCCACAATCACCTTGACTCAATGCCTTGGGATGTTCTTTCTTTATGTTATATGGTGTCAGAATACTTTGAATTTTATTTTCAGTGTTTCCATAACAGTTTATAACTTTGATGAAATCTGAATCAAGAACAAATTAGAAGACCAACACACTTTGTTGGGGAATTGGGAAATATAGACGTTTGTGCCATCTCACAATTAATATTCTGGTATACAGTATACAGGTATAACAGTTTTTCTTAAACTCATATGGCACATGCATGTAAATAATAGCAATGAGACAAAGAAAAGAGAAATGCTTCCAGTTAACAGGCTTTGAATGCTGCAATGTTTTGTTTCCGTTGCTGAATGTTGACGCTCATTGCACACATGTACTAGAGGCCATGCAAAAGAGCAGAATGTGTGGTCCTGAGAGTGTTCCAGAGCTACAACGTGTTCTAGAACTTCTAACTCTTCTAGTTCTAATCATGTGGTTCCTATTGGTCAGAATATGAAGAAGCAGATTACCTTTACGTTCTCCACATGGAAGACATAGATCTTTGGTTGCCTTGGTTACTGTTACATTATGGTTAGTATACTGTGTGTTTTTTCTGGCCCGTCGTCTACTACCAAGAGTCATCAGTGGAAATCAGTACAGAAAGTCAATTCTTAGTTCGATTTCTTCGCCCTCTCATCTAGTCTGTTTAACCAACATAGTGGTGAAGCTGAAGAGCTTAATCCATTAAAAAGCTGCTTTGTTTTCCTGTGACGAACATGACGTCTGAGTCTTGTGTCAAGTGAGTGATTACAGTAAATACTATTTCTAAGTTCTTCAAAAAACTGTATTTTTAGAGACTGGTGGTTGAAGACTGTACAGGTTATTGCCTTTACATAGCAGTATGACAAACTAACATGGCTGCTAGATATAGCCGACGACAATTTCAGGCTGTTTCTTGATATATGACGGTATATGATGTTGACCAGGGGAGGCTGGTGGAAGTAGAAATCGTAGGACGGGCTCATTGTAATGCAAGGAATGGAATGAGGAATGTTTGATACCATTCCTCATTCCATTCCATGCATTACAATGAGCCCGTCCTACGATTTCTACCTCCACCAGCCTCCCCTGATGTTGACTTACTGGTTTATCATGCTGAGGAGGTGGCCAGACCATTTAACCAGATTATCTGTGGTCCTTCACTCCAAGGTGTTATTACACAATGATTCAACTGTTAACTCATGTCAAAATGCATCGTTCTAAAGGCGATTATCAACACTGCATACGTACAATACATAGACATATGCTAACCAGAACACACACACACACAAACCAGACTGCCAGATAGAGTGACTCAGATCACTCCGTCAATACATTTTATATCTAGAAGATTTCTAATCGTTCACACGGTTCATTTTTCAAAGAAAAAACAACAACAAATATAACAAAAAAAACTGTAAAATGAATGTGTCGTGCAAAAAAAAAAAGCGCTTCAGTCGCTTTCTCCCAAAACTCCTGTGAATCCTGACGTGAACCAATCATCGTAAAGACTACATCATTCCAATAATTCCTGCTTGTATGTGCATGTAACCTAATCCTGTATGTAATAGTTAAAATTGAATTAAATAGAAATGCTATTTTAAAAGATGTATATTAATGAAGCTAACTGTGGGTGATACTAAGAAGGCACATGTGACCTGGTGTGCTCTCCTGCCACTGGCTGTGCTGTAAAGAAGGCATTGTGATCGTTTTCCTGCTTTTCTGCGCTCTTCATGATTCTTCTTTCATCTCTTGTTTTAAGTGCAATATTCTTCCGTATCTCTCGTTAAAACTTAAAGGAAAATAGAACTTCAGCAGATTTATTGTAAAAGGAAAACGTGTGGTGATCTCCAATAAAACAACATTTATTGAGAAAAAATGACGAGCCTCAAATGTCTTTGCTGTTGTTGTTGTTGTTGTTGTTGTTGTTGTTGTTGTTGTCGTTGTTGTTTTGATCATTTTGATGACCAATAATGGTACTGAGAATTTCACAGAAAAGTCTCAATATGCTCAGACAATATGGAAGAAGACCCAGAAATCAGAACCACAGCTTTCGACAGTGTGCTACTGTAAACGTCTCAATGGACAAGATTAGCTTGGCAGCGGCACCGATGCAATGTTTGCACCTGTTGTTTTGATACGGGAATGAAAGAACAAGAGAGTAAAAATAACATAAAACTGTCAGTGTCTTTTCCATACTGTATCCTTCTCTCCTCTCATGTGTTTTTAATCTTTTATGTTCTATGCCCTCTTGAAAATAACAGGTGCAAACCAAACGCTTTGTAAACCAGGCCCGACAATAGATGTCTTTAACCGAATTGGGATGTACTATATAGCCTCATGTGTATAGCAGTAGAGTCTGGTGGATCAGAGGATGGGCTCATTGCAATGCATGGAATGGAATCAGGAATGGTACACGGGTTTGATACCATTTCTCATTCCATTCCATGCATTACACTGGGCCCGTCCTCCAATTTCTGCCTCCACCAGCCTCCCCGAATGGGGATGTACTTTAGACTCATTATAGCCCTCAGAAGACCACGGCCTCCTGCCTAACCTCTGAATTTAGGGATGATGTAATGTCATTTAGTGATGATGTAATGTGGCGGTGATGAAGGGAAGACTGAAGCCTAAATAATCTCTCTCTGCATGAGAAAGGAGGTAGAACAATGTGACGCTTGTGCTGCCAAGGCCAGCCACTGGTCTCTGAGTTGAAAGGGGGTTGTAGCCTCTAGTTGACAGTTCCACAGGATTTGGGATGGGGAAAGTAACGATGCTTGTGAGAAAGAGCCTGTCCTAATGTCACTGGAATCAGCTACAGTGATGGGAAAGTGTTTGCGTTGTCAAGCTATGAAAACAGGGAAAGATGCAGTGCAAACATATTGGGACATTTAGTTCCTTGGTCCGATTTGGAAAAAACATTCTGCATTTCCAAATCAAATACACTCACTATGTTAGCACCAGCACAATAAGTCTGGCATTGTCTTGAAGTGAGCTAAGAGTACAATCCCTGCTTTGAGTGGCTGGCGAATGAACAGCAAGCTGTTGAATACCCACTGCTGGCACAGGCTGAATGGGCACACAACTATGACATCACCCCCCAGGATCACATGGGTATGGTGTAGTAGGACCAACAGATGTTGTCAGAGGACAGTTTCCCCTTTTCTTCTTTTTCTTCACTCTTTATTAGAAACAGGATGAATGGTGAACTGTGTTCCTGTGTGTTGTTGGAGCTGGCAGTACTGGGCAGCAGTACTGGGCGGCCCTGGGGGTAAACAAGGCAGGCCAACAGACAGGACGACTCTGTCTCGTCTAACAACAAGACACTTCAGATGGAATTTTATTCTGTGGTGGCCCCTCTCATTGATACTGTTTACTGAAAGGTGCATCTACTGCACCTGTGTATGAGGGGAGGCTGGTGGAGGTAGAACACGGAGGACGGGCTCATTGTAATGCATGGAATGGAATGAGGAATGGTATTAAACAGGTGTGTTTGATACGATTCCAAATTCCATTCCATGCATTACAATGAGGCCTGTCCTCTGATTTCTACCTCCACTAGCCTCCCCTTACTGTCTATTTATCATTGTTATTATCATGATAAAGAACAGGACATGTGCACACACACAGTGACTCACCAAAGCATTGTTATCATAGCTAATGTGCTGTAACAACAGTATGTGGTTGTCCATGGATATAATGTGTCTGAGTACTGAGAAGAGCATTACACAAAATAAATGTATTATTATTGAATCTGTGCTGATGAAGTGAATGTAGCTGGCAGGTCTAACACATTATAATGAGAATGCAATGAAACTATTCTTTATCAAAGTGTTTATTCTACCTCCTGCCAGATTTGAACATATCAGAAAGCGTTTCTGTTTCTCTAATGTACCAGAGAACATTGTGTTGTGAATGCAAATGAGATTCAACCATGCTCTACAAGTGCCATAGCGATATAATAATGTGCCTCCCAGTCAATTTTCAAACGCATATTTAAAAAACAAATAACACTTTATTTGAGTGACTGTTTTTAAGTCTACAAATTAATAACATTTATGTACTGTTCAAGGAGAAAGTCCCATGCAGATTTACTCCACCAATGCTAGGTGGTTGATGCTCCTGTAATTACCATCTGAGCCCTGGGTGTCTGGCAGAGGAGGCTGGTGGAGGTAGAAATCGGAGGATGGGCTTAATGTAATGCATGGAATGGAATCAGGAATGGCATCAAACACCATTTCTGATTCCATTCCATACATTACAATGAGCCCGTCCTCCGATTTCCGCCTCCCCTGGGTCTGGGGTGGTAGCCCAGTGTTTTGGCCTCTAGACGGGGGACAGGTTCACCCGTTCCCTCTCCCCCGCTTCCAGGAACCGCCTCTCATCAGGATTCTTCTGGGAATTGGTGCCATGGTAACAGTGTAGCTGTTATACTTAAATGTATTCATTTGAATTGGCATCTTTTTGACAGTCCACCTTCCAGAACAGCAGAAGAGGACATGGTGGGAGGCTGTGTAGAAAACATAATAACATTTTATAACTGCCCTGAAGCTTGATTGTTTATGAAATAACTCTTAGCAACCCAGCATCACAACACTGTACACCAGGGGAGGCTCGTGGAGGTAGAAATCGGAGGACGGGCTCATTGTAATGTAATGCATTGAATGGGATGAGGAATGGTACCATACCCAATTGAGTGATACGGTATGATGGCAACAATACAGACGGCAGGACACATTGTGACATGTTACACTGCCTCGCTGTTCCTGCTCAGGGGGGCCCAGAGAGGGCCTAATCCATTTACCATGAGTCAGCACAGGCCTACAGCATTTCAAGGGCTAATGGCTTTTATTGATATTAAATTGAACGATGTCTATGTGTGGTATATGGCTTCCAATAACATGTTATTACTCTCACCCCCTCCCCACAGTCGTCTTCCTTAGAGCTCCTCATAAGGGCAATAATGCCAGGGGTTAACTCCATGGCAACAGATTTAATACTGGGAATGATGTATTGGTTTCTGTGAGTCATCGCTGACCTTGGGAACGTAACAGAGTATTAGCTAGTAGCCTTTCCCTTCCGATGTCCTCTCGCTCTCTCTCTCTTTCGTCCTTTCCCTCTCTTTCTCTCTCTCTCTCTCCCTCCCCCCTTTCCCTTTCTCGCTCTATCTCCCTCCCTCCTTCTGCCTTACGGCGGAGACAGACCTGGCAGCAAGCTGGTTGCTCATTTCCACTAAACCAATCACAGCCTCACAGAAAGTCAGAGGGACATTCAATAGAATCCTCACAGCAGCATTTGAATGGACTCTAATTACAGATGGTCTCACAAAAATGTCAATCAAAAGTCATGTCTGGCTATAAATGGAGGAAGGCAAATCAAGGAGAAAAGCAACCCACCCCCCGCTCATCCCCCTTCCCACCCCCTGCAATAAAAGTGACCATGTTTGAGATTCAGGTACACACCAGATAGAAGTGTATCGTGATTGTTGCTGGAGCAACACATTCAAC
Organism: Argentina silus; assembly: GCF_951799395.1. Taxonomy (NCBI): domain Eukaryota; kingdom Metazoa; phylum Chordata; class Actinopteri; order Argentiniformes; family Argentinidae; genus Argentina; species Argentina silus. The sequence continues at coordinate 15,949,029 of NC_139673.1, read as the reverse complement.
TGTCAGTATAGTTTGCCATGAATGACAGTCCCAAATAGAGAAGATAAAATGGAGGATCAGACTAACTACGTCTACTCAGTAGGCCTACATCACAAACATGTCTAATATATATACATCCATATGTGAACCTGTTATTGGTTGCTTCCTGATGGTTAAACTTCTAGAACCACATGCCATAGATATAGAACATGTAGACCTTCACTATGACTGTAGCCATATTATAATCAGGTTTACACCACTCATATGGCTGTATTCACTATCATGGGATTATAGTGCTGTAACATCATCAACTATACATGAGCATGATATGATGATATGACCTACAGCAGTGCAGTAGATATCATCCATGGAAAGGGCTTTGAGATCTGGTGGAAAGGGCCATGGTATAATCCATGTTTCAGAGAAACAGGTGATCTGATTGTATTAACGCTTAAATAATTGACTCATATTCAGTAATTTTTTTGTGGAATTGGGTCCTAACCAGCGGAGGAAAAAAATAAATCCTTATTCGATTCCATACATTACAATGAGCCATTACACATATATATATATATATATATATATATATGTTATACATGTATGTGATGCATATGTAGGCGTCATCTGAATAGAATTGATAGGAGGAGGGTTCATTTGGTTCTCAGCTCTTAATTTAAATACGATGGTTGAAGCCGGCTATAAAAACAGAAGGTAGAGGAAGCTCTTTGTCTTCTCTCTCTGTGTCCTGGTCAGAGGTCCCAGGTTGTTGTTTTGTGAGTACAATACAGATCATGTGGTCTGTTTTTGTTCCTCTGTCTCTCTCTATGCTATTAACAATACCTAGCCACATTTCCTTGCCAACCCTCCATATTGTAACTGCCACCCTACAGGAAAGTTAAGTCAAGTCCAATCAAATAACCACACAGTGAGGACAAGGTAATTTCAGAGGACATTTTAATTCATAACATCCTTTAGTTAGAGAAATAAAGCTGCATTTGTAGAAATGACAGAGGCCTACAATACTGCAGAAGACCCCACAAAGCAGAAAGCATAGAGAGGACAGCAAGGGTGCGCATCGTCGGTAGGAGCTGAATCTTTACTGCAAGTTCAGGATCGTGAATTCAACATCACATCGAGCTCTAGAGCATAAGTGCATTTTAATTCATAAAGCCTTCAAGAGGAGGGGTGGGGTGAAACGTAACACTAATTGTTTTGACAATAGTGCCCACTATTAGTAAGCTCAGTCCATAGATATATACAACACAGAATCAGTCTCTTTTTTGTACACATTGTTCATATGTCCACACACTGACAGGATGGCAGGGTACACTGCCTGCCTTTATACAGCAGCAACGACGATAGTTCTCTGGTTGACATTAAATAACGTGTTTATCTCTGACAGAAGCATCACTACACGACTGAAAGAACCGGAATACCAAGATACACAATCTCATTTATGTTTAGTAATCTGACAGGACAGTACAGCCACACAGGTACGCACACACGCACACGCTCACAAGCACGCAAACACACGCACGCACTCACACAGGTACCAAAAAAGAGAACCTTCCAAAAAAATGCCCCCACCCTTTTGTTCATTGATAAAATGTTTGATTAGGCAATATTTCTGTCTACAATAGTGAGGCGACCTTTTACAAAAATATACACGCTATGATACTATAAGTTAAAACAGGTTAATTAATCTGATGTCTCTGCATTAAAAATATCACCCCACATCTCACAAGGTGTAATTTAAAGATAAATATAGATCTCTCTCTGTATCCATACTGTATGATTATATGCTTTCCTATATGATTACTTGTAGTTAAAAGTGGTAGATGAGGATTAAGGGCTTTGGCAAAGAGCAGTGCACACATTATGGTTGTATCAGATTTCATATGAAGATTTTACTGGCAGTAGAGGGCTTGAACCAGGGGAGGCTGGTGGAGGTCAGGCTCATTGTAATGCAATGGAATGAGGAATGGTTTGAATGGTGTGTTTGATACCATTCCATTCCATGCGTTACAATGAGCCCATCCTCCGATTTCTACCTCCACCAGCCTCCCCTGGCTTGGACAGTTGTCATCTGACAGTTCTAACTCTGTATTCAACATTAGTTGGTTAAATCATCACGGCAGATTCTAAACACACCCTAGCACAGAAGCACAACACTGCACACAAGTACGCTGGCATTTGCTCAAAGAAACTCAAATGAACAAAAAAGGCAATTAGTAAATCTGAAATTGCAGATTACCAAAACGATGGCATTTGCAAATGCATATCGAACAACAATAAACAACAACAACATTCAACAGCTCTTCTACAGTAACAGTTCCCTGCCTAATAGCTACACTTGGTTTCTGCTTGATCCACTGGCCATTTACTAGTAGCAACAGGGACAGTAACACTACCTTGGCATACAGTACAATAGTCAAAATGGGAACTCACTGTTTCCCGTCATACAAGAGAAAGAGGGAAAAGTAGACACCTCTCCATGATCATCTCTATCAGGGGAGGCTGGTGGAGGCAGCAATCGGAGGACGGGCTCATTGTAATGCATGGAATGATATGAGGAATGAGGTATCAAACTCCATCCCATTCCTCATTCCGTTCCATGCATTACAATGACCTCCAATTTCTGCCTCCACCAACCTCCCCTGATCTCTACTAACCATTCCAGAGAACAAGCCCCTTGGAGTATAAGCAGTATGGCGATGGCTCCACCTAGCTTCTAATAGGCTTAAGGGCGCTTCCGCCATATTGCTTACACCAGTCATGCTACATCAGATCTGCAGATGAGGAAGGGCTAGGTGATAGGGCGAAGGAAAAGTGGCTTGAGGTTGTTAGACTGGGGTTACAGCAGGGGAGGTCAAAATAATCGGAGGATGGGCTCATTGTAGTGCATGGAATGGAATGAGGAATGGTATCAAACACGCACGTGTGTTTAATACCATTCCTCATTCCGTTCCATGCATTACAATGAGCCCGTCCTCTGATTTCTACCTTCACCAGCCTCCCCTGGTTTACAGTACGAACTGGGATCAGACTTCAGTAGCTAGTCTCAGGATAAATCTACTCAGAGGGATCTGCAGAATAGGAGTGATGGGAACACGTTGTTTCACTTGTTTACGAAAGCAACATCAAAGCTTCACTTTATAACAAGTGGCTTTCTAAGGAACATTACGGACCAACAGGTAGACGAAGCGTCACAGGGATGTTGTACTGTGGGAGACTGTACTGTAGCTGTATAGTTTCATCTACACTGAAACAACAACACAGTGTTTCTGTTTACATGGTGTACTCTAGCTCACAGAGAGAGGTGGAGAGACCGGGCTGAGAAGCACCAGGACTCCCTAGAAAACAGTGACCATGGTACTGAGTGGACTATCCTGGTTAAATAATGTTCAACTCCACACAGAGCAGTGGTCCATCCATGATTTGTTGACAGTTTACAAGCTGCAGGAAAACGAGGTCTTGGTCTAGCTCACTACGATGCTTCACCACCCAATGATTCAACACCAAAGGTACCACAGAGGTTACCGTTAACTGTTTCTGTGGGGAGCGTTTCTAAAAGTCTTCTGGCCTTTTCTTTCCCTCCAGTCACATAGAAGTTCAAGACTCCTTCTCTCTGGTTCTCCTAGGACTCGGACACGTGAGGGGCTCCCACCTCCAGAGGTGTCCCAGGATGGGGGAGGCTCCCTGAGCTGCCCCTCCACAGCTCCACTGTCTCCTGGGTGTCAAAGAACTCGTCTGGCCCATCTGGAGATTGGGGCGTCTGGGCGCTGGAGCCCGCCTCGCTGCTGCTCTCCCTCAACTCCAGGAGTACAGGGAGAGAACCTGGGAGGCCGCAGTAGCCCTCCATACGGCCTAGAGAGAGCTCCGCCAGCGGGGAGCAGGGCGGGCTCGGGCTGGGCTCCGGAGCATCGCCTCTGGAGGCCTCAACTGCAGCAGGGGATTCACCTAGCTCCTCCTGCCCAGCGTTGGGGCTCTCACTCAGGGGCAGGTGTCCAGGCATGGCTGGGGCCTCAGCATTGTCCTCTGGTGGGTCGCTGGGTGTGCTGGGTGTGTGACTGGGAGTCGGTGGGTCCTCCATTGAGCTGGTTGGGCTAGCCAGGTCAGGAGGGTGGGGGGCTGTTGTGGGGGTCTGCTGGGGATTGCTGTGCTGGCAGGAGTGGGTCTCCTCGCTGCTCTGGGGGGTGAGGGAGATCTTGTCATTGAAGCTGAATCGGGGGGAGGTATCTGCTGTGGTGGGGGAGGAGGGTCCAGCGCTGGACACAGTACTGGACGGACCACTGCTGTCTGCAGAGACAGAGAAACAACCTGTCAATTAATCAATTCATCTTCACTCTACTAGGTGGGTGATAGACAGCATATAAAACATGCGGCAGCAGGAGACAAAGACAAGAACAAATCTCAAAGACAAAAAGATAATCAACACATCACTAGACATTTGTCACAGCGCACATACCACAGGCCCAGCCCATCTACCCCCACCAGAAACAAAGCCTTTATGCATCAAAGAGATGCAGCAAAGACAAGTCTGCCAAGAGATTTGATTTAGAACAAAACCCCCATTAAAACACAGAACGTTTCTGTCCTCCAGCGCGTCTCCTCTCCGTCAGGAATATAAGACACTGTAGCAGTGGGAGAGAACTGGCAACCCGATGAGCACAGAATGTGGTGGGTTACCATAGTAATCTGTAGTAAACTGTAGTAAATCACCTTAAATAGCTTATGGAAGGCTGAGGCTGAGGATACGGGGGAGATGATTTGAACCTTGAAATGACAAATGACAGCCCTGACTACTGTTCTTGGACCTGTTAGGATGGTGTGTGTAGCTACATACAGAAAAGGACTTAACCTGCAGTTCATTCGGAATGAGACTGAAAGGGTGGAATCCTAACATGAGATCTTTGCACAAATGATGTCAATGGAAGATTTACACACATTTAGGAGTTAGGATTCCACCCAAGATGAAGCAAGGGCTACTCACACCAGGGAGGTCTGTCTGAACGCTGTCTCAGGGACACAGAGGACGAGAGGACCCTCTGGGGCATGTAGGAGTCCACTGACGGCTGGTTCTGGGAGTCAAACATGGCCGACAGAGCTGCAGCAAATAGGGGGGTTACACAACATATCAGCAGTGTGTGCAAGCGTGTGTGTGTGTGTGTGTGTGTGTGTGTGTGTGTGTGTGTGTGTGTCTGTCTGTGACTGTGAAACTACCTCTGGTGCTTTGTGTGTGTATCGGACCATTATCTCTGGGGTTTCTAGACTGTGTGTTTGTGTGTGTGTGTGTGTGTATTGTGCATAGTGAACCGTTACCTCTGGTGGTTCTAGAGTGTGCGTCCCCTCCGTTCTCACACACGCCAGTGAGGAACTCGTCCACCTGTTTGAGCGAGAGTGAGTTGTGTAGCGTCTCCAGGGGGTAGATGGAGGGCACCATGGAACAGCCTTCGAAGCCTGCAGCAGAGAGAGAGAGAGAGGGGAGAGACCCAGGCCCGGAGCCCCACCATCATAGTTAGACTGGGGCTTGGAATAGGAGATTAGAGGGGGTCTCTGGAGCAGGCACGACCACACACACACACACACACCCTCCCCAAGTGCACCACTGCAACGGTCACCAACCCTTGTCCTGGAGAGCCAGCAACAACATACTTTATTCAACTCATCAACTAATAACTAATCAGATTGATGAGTTGAATGAAGTGTGTGTTTGAGCTGGGCTGGAACAAAAGCCAGCACACCTTGTAGCAACAGCTCTCTGAGACCAGGGATGGTGACCATTGCTTTACTGTTGGCGAGCATCTCTGCTATGGTTGGTTTCCACAAAGACAATACCAGGGGTAGACACAAAACATGCCTGGTTGATGTAACTATACACATACAGTCACGGCCATCTCAGTCAACACCGTAACATATCTCTATCCATTCCAGAGGGTGACACACACACACACACACACACACACACACACACACCTGAAAGCGTGGGTCGGTCTTCTATGACCTGTTACTACACAGCTTTTCCTCAATCAAAGCACCACCACACCGCACTGCAGATCCAACACTGCAGCCTCAGACAACGGCCAAAGGTGTCGACGAAGCAACACATTAGTCCATTTACTGGGAGATGAACACACCAGTCATGTTTGTTTTTAAATCAATTTCAAATCAATCATGATGACGATGCATTTTACACAAGTGTCTCACATAGGATGAAACCCACAAAAAAACATGCCTAGGTTTTGCCATGTTGAATCAAACAGCAGCTACACACGGTTTGAGTATGTTGTAACTCAAACATACAACGTACTGTAGGTTAGTGCAAAACCACACACTGCTGTAGTTAGGGTCTAGTTGAGCAGCGGCAGGACACACACGTCAAACACAACCAAAATAAAACGCTAGAGCACAACTCGTATTCCACCAGTGGCCAAACAAGCTTGAATCTGGGTCACAGGCTGACCGGAATCAGACAGCAATATATTCGTCTAAATGTGGAAGTTCTAGCTCAGGGACTGCTAGGAAATGCTGTCGTTTCTTGAAATTGACTATCACATAATTGTCTTACCTAATGTCAGTACACATTTAAAGTTCTGACTGGTAGAATCGGGGAACTACCATGAAAGGGCTCTCAGAATTGTTTTCGAGCGAAGTCCACTGATGTTTGAGTAGAGAACTTGACCCCAGTGTTGAACACGCCACCGTGCACATTCACTAGTCAACCAGGGTGCTACAGTATGAAACCCATCTATTCTTCTTGGCTGATCCTTGTTTAAAAGGGGCAGCCTGTGATTCAAACAACCAAAAAAGAGGTTATATTCTTAAAGAATCAATGGCCTCATACAGTATCATTAATTTAATAGTCCACAAATTGATGTACCAATCCCAGATTGCCCCTTTAAACATCTAGCAAATTGCCTCCTGGCACTACTGCTCCAGTGCGTACCACATGACCATTTATTGATCCTGTGTTGTTGTTTGTGTGCAGAAAGACTCGTGAACATCCCCCATGAGGGATAATAACGTTTTATTATTGTGTATAGTCATACTGCATCCATGTAGGCACAGGGCAGAGTATGCAGCCATGGGTTAGGAGTGGTCCCCTATGAATGTGCTGACAGAAGGGCAGAGAGAGAGAGAAAGAGAGAGAGAGAGAGAGAGAGAGAGAGAGAGAGAGAGAGAGAATCCACAGTAAGTACTTGCCCAGGCAGACCACAGGGCCATGCTCACACCAGGTGGTTCTCTACAGTTACAAGGATTCTCTAGTTTGAGCTGGCTTTTGGAAGCTCACACAAGAGCTCTTGTCTATGCAACACTATGGGTCCCATCGCACACAAACTTGCCCTAGGGACCAGGATCCTATTAGCCAGGATACATACTGTACTGTAAGAAACAGCTGCTGATCTCACCAAGTGGTACAAAAAACAACAACAGGGAAACTGTTACTCAAACAAAAACTTGAAGATGTGTCAAGGAAGAGCTGAATACCGTACAGGAAGGAAAAGAAATGTCAGTTAACTACGCCACACTCCCAAAAGCCAAAAAAATAACAAATAAAACATACACCACTCCATTGGCAAGCTGCTCTCCCAAAAGGTGCAGGCAAGCATGCAGAAACCACAGAGGCGAAGCAGAAAAGTCAACTGCAGCAACCAGCAACTAGCACAGTCCAAACTAAACCGATAGCACAGCAGAGGGGTCAAAGGGCAGAGAGCAACAGGCTAATTAGGAGGGGCAAGAGGCTGCAGGGGGGCGGGGCCTGACCGTAGAGGTACTCTAGGGGGTCCTGGCCGGAGATGAGCCAGTTTCGGAAGAGACGGAGGTGGTAGGAGCACTGGTGGAGGTGGTGGGCCAGCGCCCCATCCAGAGAGAGAGGCCGGCCAAGGCTGGGGTCTGTGGAGAAGCGCCTCAACAGCTGGGCCACGTGATGTTCCTCCAGAGGCTCTGAGGAAGAAGAGGGGGAGGAGAGGAAGGGAAGGAAGAGGAGGGGAGGAAGGAAGGAAGAGGAGGGGAGGAAGGAAAAGAGGAATGATACAGCAGAGAAGGGGAGGAAGGAAGAAAGGGAGTAGGAAAAAAGAGGAAAAGAAGATGTATAGAAAAGGAGAGGAGAAGAGGGAAAACGGAAGGGTGATGAGGAGGTGAAGAGGGGGTAGATGAGTGGAAGGGAGATGGGAAGAGGAGAATGAGGGAGGAGGAAAGGAGGGGATGAAAATGGTGAGAATAAGAGAAGGAGAGCATGAAAAGAGTAGAGAGGAAAGGAGGAAGAGGAGGAGGAAGAAAGGGAGCAAAAGCAGGGGGAGGGAGAAGAAAAGGAGAGAAGGATTGGGAAAGGAATGAGGGGGTGGGATGGAGGAGGGGATGGGAAAGGTGGAGAGAGCAGAGGATGAGTGCATAGACATTGATTGAGGAGGAGGAGATGGAGGGTAAAGAGGAGGTGGAGAATAGACAGGAGGAAAGAACGGGGGGGACTGTGATGTGGGAGGACATGCAGGGAGATGGAGAGGGGGAGGAGAGGACAGCAGGGAGAGGACCCGTCGTGTGGACAGAGAGGGGGAGGAGAGGAGGGTAGGCTGGCAGGTAGGTGCCAGCTCAGTGCTATTCCTGACTGTCAACCATCTAATTTCTCCATGCTCAGGACCAGTTACTGTACCATAACAATTAACATTCAAGCAACTGACCCCAACAATCCAACAGGTTTGTGACAAAAGCCTCTGCAAAAAACCATCCAACTGCGACAAGCACAGCCAGAGCAAGACTCAATAGATTGAATATGGCATGCTAAGATATATTCTGTGACAATCAACAAATGTCAAAGCCCTATCGACAAATACGAGAACAATCTCTCATCCACCCTTTTTGCTGTCCAACAAAAACACACTGTAAAAACACACTGTACGGAAGCTGTTGTGCGTGCATACATGGATAGCTTGTTGCGTTCCACAATCGATTTGTACAATCGATCCCATTACAGATTCTGTAAAGCTGCAGTTGGATGTCCATCCCATCCTGGGTTACCATTGGTTACCGTACCTGTCACTGGCCACCATACAGACGGATTAACAGCTACGGCAGAGGTATCATCCTGTGTCCCTAAAGTGAATATACATGTGAATAAACTTACTTAATGTGAAATAAGTGATCTTTCAATGAACCAGTTAGAGAGCTTAAGTCATTTAATCATAACAGTGAATGATGGAACAGTGGAAAACTTCCTGTTCAGTTGAAAAAATGTTTGAAATCATTCATATGTACAACTGAAGCAACTGTCAAATGGCTGCAACTGGGAATGCATAGTTGATTGACTGAACACAGCTATCCCTAATGAGCCAATTAGAGGCAGAGGTTGCCAATATTAGGGCAGACTAGCACACTCCCAGTTAACGTAGAAAGGCTCTCACAGAATCTTTCTATTTGGCTGGTGAACTAACAATATTACTGTTGGGCTTTCTAATGGGTGGTACTGCTGATCTTACTACAATGACCCCTGGGCTCCATTTCAGGTAAGTTTAATGTTTTTTTGTAAGTGTAAAGGTTTTCTTTCAATCATGTTTGTCATCTTTTTCCTGCCAAAAAGAGTGAGTTGTATTTTACACTAAACCATGAGTTTGGCTAAGCAATAGATCAAATGTTTCATATTGACCTAGCAAGCACGGCACCGTTTTAGATTCTGCCTAATGGTACCTTGTTTTGGTCTTTGCTGGGTTCCAGCTATAGCAATCCATACAATTCTGCTGTGCCCAAAGGTGGAAGTGGGTCTGCACCTTCTGGGAGTGTCTCAGGCCAGACCGGAGTGTCAGCAGGATATGAGTCCAACAGGTTTGTCTCTGCTCCGTACAACGCCATGCCCACTGGCAACCTACAAGGCCAAGGGAAGACTCAAATCCCCAACGAGCCAAAAGATGTGTCCCATTACATCCCCATGTCTTCACCTCCCAAGTATGGACAGGATCCTAAAGACGTGTCCTATGGTTACGGAGGGAGCCTTCCTAATGCAGGTTCTACTTATGGAGGTCCTTTTAGGTACACTTTACCTACCCAGGATCCTAAAGACATGGTTATGGAGGGGGGGGGGGGGGGGGGGCCTTGCTAATGCAGGTTCTTCATATGGTGGCCCTTCTATGTACGCTGAGTCTTCACCTCAGGATCCTAAAGATATGTCCTATAGCAGTGGAGGCTACATGAGCCCACCTATAAACCCTGAGGCTTCCCCCTCACAGGATCCTGTACGGACAGGATCCTAAAGATATGTCCTATGGTTACGGAGGGGGCCTTAATGCAGATCCTACGTATGGAGACCCTTCTATGTACACTGATTCTGTCCTATGAAGAGGGCTTTTCTAATGCTGGTTCAAAAACCGCTTTGAGCGCCTAAGGAAGGTTTTCTCCCAAACCATCTACTCCCCAGGGCCAATGGCTCAGGCTGGCAGCTCTGGCTCAATGGGTGGCAGAGGGCCCAGTGCACAAATGCGAAACCCAAACAATCTCCTCCATTCAGAAGACTGGGTGAGGGCAGAAAACGTCGGAACTTGACAGTATCTAGATTCATTAGCAATCTCAAGTGCATTACAGTCTGGTAATCTACAACGTGTGCCAGGACAACCTCTGGAGTGCATCTCCAACTCAAGGTAAAGTCTTGGCATCAAACGCAGCCAAATAGTCTTCGAGTTCTGTCAGAATTGTACCCTCAAATCAACCACTTCCTGCACTGCACTGCACTGACATGATTTACTGGACATTTTTTTCAGTGAATGCAACACTACTCCAGTCTTTATAACCATGGTCATGATTCGTGGGGAACAAACACAAGCAGATATTTTCAAAAAAGAGAAGTTTGAGAACATTGGGAAGGCCCATTTTTATGATTTCAGTTTGAGAATATTTGCTCCTGTTTGAACTACTGAATAAGACCAGCATCCAAGGAGGGGTGTTCAGGCACAAGTTAATGAAAAGGTCCTGGAAAGAAATAATGTGCCAATGTATATTTCACAAGCGGCACCATGACAACCAAACATCAACACACAGGTCATTTTCATTCACAGCTCCAACCTCATTCGTTCATAACACACATACGTACAAGTAAAGTACGTGATGGGACAAATCGCAAGTTAACCCTTTCCCCGTTTAACTGCAAATGGTTTCCGGCCCAGTCAACCTACTGTAGACTGTCAAGCAGTTTGAGTAATCCAGTCACTTATTCAAAAGTGTGGAGTGTCTCTGCTTAAGTTGTATCTTTATGGTTGCCATGACCCGATATTAAATGAGAATAGATGAAAATCAAGTCAAAAGAAACAGGGGAAGGGCTAAGAATTGGTGTATCTTTTGGTGGTATTTTCAAGAGATGGTTTCAATTCACATCTTTAACATATAATATATGTATATGCACACATCTGAGAAAGTGGAGGCTGGTGAAGGTAGAAAAATGGGCAGGCTCATTGTAATGCATGGAATGAGGAATCGTATCCATTCCACTTGATAGCCCATCCTCCGATTTCTACCTCCATCAGCCTCCCCTGATATGCATCTGAGATAATCGTATACACATATCTATCCACTGAAAAACATTGAATCATTGGGTGAGGGTGACAAATTGTACGCAGGATGTTACAAACAGAATGTGAGTTAGTGTTTGAGTGAGTGGTCAAGCGTATGGGTAGACAAAAAGAGACTGAAAACCCGGAGAGTTGGGAAACCATGGTAGTAAGAAACCACGTGAAATAAAAGTCAAACGTTAAAAAAAAAAAAGTTTTCCATAGACATGCAAGACAAAGGGAGGTGGAGAAGTGGAAATATACTTGAAAGAAGCAGACGTACCATTAGTCGGATGCTTTGCAAACGACACAGAAAATCGCTTTACTGCCGGCATAGACAACAACTCTGAGGAAATAAAAAAGGTCACTAGTGTTACCATCGGTCACAGCGCACCTGTAAAGTGTGTGTGTTTGTGTGTGTGTGTGTGTATATATATATATATATATATATATATATATATATATATATATATATATATGTGTGTGTGTGAGAGAAAGGGGGACTTATGTTTTTTTTTTCTTTTTGCGATAGGTAAAGTGTTACAGATATGAAGCATTAAGGGGTAAGAAAGCAGAAAGTTAAAAAGTGATTTTTGATTTCTGAGTTCTTGTCAATTCTAGAGTGTGAGAAGAGATAGAAGAGACAGAGAGAAGTAGGACCCTTTGTATGAAAGCATGATCTTTGATTGACTGGGCACAAGAAGGCTGTCAGGTAGAGAAGAGGTTGGTGCCCAAAATTAAACTGGCACTTTCAAGATCAGATTATAAGCAAACTGGATGAAGGTCTCATGATGATAGGATGAGATGCGCTAAAAATTTAGGAGATGAAGACAAAAAAGGAACAAAAAAGGTTTTCTCTGTCTTTCCAACTTGTCAGTTATGAGGGAAATGTATTTCCCGGTATGTGCAGTAGCACACCCCAAACTCTATTGAACTTAATTTTTCATTTTGGGAGTAATGTTACATTCAAATCACAGGGAGGAGAGGCTAGAGTAACTAGACTTTAAGACTGAACAAGTCTATCTCCCTCCCTCCTGCTCTCCCTCCCTCCCTCCCTCCACCCGTCTATCAGGACTACTCAAATAGTTCTAACACTGGCCAGAGTTGTCAATTCCACCAAACTCACACCCAGCAGGGTTACTGACTCCATCTCTCTGTCATGTACTGTGACAGAGTACAGATCCAAATCATCATTTCCGTGAAAGAGGCCAGCTTTAGTTTGAAATCTATCATCCCTCTTAACACGGACATGCTCACACACATTCACGCACGCACACACACACACACAGTGAAGATTTACCATTAATCATGTCAAGTTCACCAAAAGGGACAATGATGACACCAGAGCTCTAGAATCTGATGATTTTCATGATTCCTATCAACAGGGTTTAACAAGACGGATGAAACCAAATGAAAGACACGATGACCACGAAGACACTGAGTGACACGCAAGACAACCGAGAAAATGGCAGCCGAAAGAAAAGTAGTTCTTTATGACTTCACAATGACACCTAGTGGACAATATGAGGACTACAGGCGGCTGAGCTGGCCTGGTTACTCATCCACCATAGTTGCTGAAACAATGCTGGAAAGGATTTTCACATCATGAAAGGAACATATCTAAGGCAGCAGGGTACGTTTTGGGTCGGCCCTGGAGTGTGTAAAGCCCCTAAGAAACACATTACGCTTGAGACAGTGAACATCTCAAAGCCTAAGTTCTGTTGTGACACTTTGTACATTTAAAAACAAATGTTGTTATCTGTCACCATAGAAGATGGCATCTTCTCACCAACAATAAGAAATGTTTGTCATCGAACAAGATTCAAGTACAATATACTGTACTCTCTCAAATGTCTAGTGAATGTGATGTTTATACATTTTTATAAGACATTTATTGCACTATGGCAAACTGTGCTCATCATTGACTGTGACTCCTGTTAAATAGACTCTCTGGATTGTATTATAACAAGAGCTTGGGAGCCATCTGGTGACTGTCTGACATAAACGCAGCTTCTCCCATTAGGCAACGACGAGAATGTTCTAGAAATGTTCATGTCGAAGTCTTGAAAATGGTTTCTGACCAAACGATAAACAAAGGAAATCAATGTGCATGGAGAATTACTTCTATATTGAATTCCTTTCATGTCAGTATTCCAAACATCAATTCTAAAGCTTTTGACGTTTTTGGGACTGAAATGGATGCACAAACACCGCAGATATTTCACATTCTTATCGTAATAAAGTTTTGGGTACACTTAAAATAATTGACTGTTGATTCAGTAGAAACATTATATGTTGCTCCTCGTTCATATTGAAGGAGATACCAAGTGAGTTATAAATCCAAGCGATTATTACTTATTCTTTTTATAATGAGTTGGCTAATTGTTCTGTGCTTGCCATGTCTTTTCTATGCAGTTTCAGTGAAACAGAAAATGAGCATGAACTATGCAAACAATATACAAATTTGCAGATCATGTAAAATCTAGCTAAGGTCAGGGTCTCTAAGAGAGGACATTTGCAGCTGGCTAAACTGTGGACCAAATAACGAAGGAGTCCTTTGCCAACCAAATGGTATTTCTGAAGGTTGCTACTCAGACAAATGCATAAACTGTATCTTTAACTTAGGTGCCATACTTTTTCTGCATTAAAAAAAGCTAAATACATTGTTGTTTATCAATAAAACATTGTTGTTTATCAAATCAAGTGAAAAAAAAAGACCCAGAGTCCCTGACTAAAAGATTTGGGTCCAAACTGTGATCTGTGCACTACCATCTTGAAGTCAAACCTTCCCTGTTTGGTGTGTGTGTGTGTGTGTGTGTGTGTGACTATGCAATGTCATGGTATGGAGGGGAGGCTGGTGGAGGTAGAAATTGGAGGTTGGGCTCACTGTAATGCATAGAAAACACATGTGTTTGATGCCATTCCTCATTCCATTCCATGCATGACAATGAGCCTGTCCTCCGATTTCAACCTCCACCATCCTCCACTGGATGGGGGTGGCCTGCTTACGATCTAATGCAGGGATAGGCAACCCCGGTCCTGGACAGCCGCGGGGGGGGGGGGGGGGGGGGGGGGGGGGGGGGTATGCAAGCAAAAATAACTACTTCTATTTTTAAAATCAGTCAAATGCTCAGATTATTCAACAAAATAACTAAATTCCCAAATCAAGACCACGATTCAGTGAGCCAGGTGGGTTAAATGCTCGGCTGGATCGAGCGACTGCACAGGCTGTGCTACCCCCCCCCACCCCCCCCCCCCCCCCCCCCACCCCCAAGAAGGACCAGGGTTGGCTACCGGAAGCATCCATCATCCACTGTGTCTTTACTGTCCCTAGTCTAGAGGAAGAGCAGGATCAAACACACATACCGTCTTTATAGGATAGACTGCCGGAGGAGAATTTTTTGCGGTGTGTGCGTGCGTAGTCCTGCAGGTTGGGAGCGCTAGAGGAACCCCCTAGGACGGTGGTGCTGAAGAGTCCTGCACACTGAGAGCCTGTGAGAGGGTGAGGAGGAGGGGGGGTTGGGGGAGGGGGTTGAGGGGAATTAGTCACCACCACACAACATGCAGTTATTCAAACAATGCGTTGTCTCAGTGACCATAAACAAGGGGGGGGGGGGGATACACAACTCCTACCAAGGTCAGCCTTCATCACCAGACCACTCCTAACGCCATGTTGTCTGTCAGGTCCTGTATAAGGCTAGACAGTTACATAAGCTACATGACTAGACACAAGTGGAGCATCTGGAGGTTTCCACAAAGGTTCAGAGGCTCTGGAACAAGAGGGGGCACTGGTGATGTCACTTCCCTAAGAAGACCAGCAGAAAGGTTATGACCTTGGCCGTGAGTGTAACTGAAGAAGGCCGTTAGCTCGACAAGTTCACTTCGACTTGCAGCTACTGTAAGCCAATTCAATGTTATTAAGTTACGCTATAATGTTACACTTCAAGCTGCTCATGTTAAACCTGTGGGTTTATGAGAAATGTGTGAAATGGAATGAAGATAGTGTGTTTGATACCATTCATCATTCCATTCCATGCATTAAAATAAGCCCATCCTCACATTTCTACCTCCACCAGCCTCCCGTGCTAAGTTGATTAATTTGGACACCAGACAGAATTCCAGTTAGGATGGTTAATCATACAAAACTGTGACAAACTATTATTATATTTTTTTTTGCACTTTAATTAAAAGGGACCTGGAGGCCTTACGCCTTACATAGAGGACTGTATCTAGCTCTAGCTTTCTCATGATGAGAAATCAGAGTCGTCCAGTGTCGTCCCCTACCGCAGCTGCCAGCGACTGAGACCTCCACCAGCCTCCACCACCGACTCTAATGACAGAGGATATGAGCAAACACAGTTGCCATGGCCACAGAGCAGAGAGTGGGGACCTACCTAATCCGCTCTGCTTCATCTCTGGCGACTGACGTGAGCAGGAGGGGAAGAGACGGTAGCCGCCCGCTTTAGAGGACGAGATCTCCGACAGGACCTGGGGATACACACGCAGACACACACGCAGACACACACACAGGCACACACACAGGCACACACACAGGCACACACACAGACACGGTAAACTGACCCTCCAGACAGTGGTAATGAGCTAAATCAAGAGTGTCTGACGCCACACACAGATTCTATCTCTCCCTGCGGTAGCCGGAGGCATCACATGTGACCTCAGCCAGAGAGAGAAAACTCACAGAGTGAAAACACAACACAGCAGGACCTAACCCACAGGGTCAATACCACCGTGTTTACTATTTACTGATACAACTTGAAAGGTTAATGGCTAACAGTGTGGGTATCACTCTCTACTGCATTTACCTGTCTGATCCTTTCAGATCTACAAGACCAGTCTTGTGGTCGTAGGGGCTAAGAGGTTGGTTTAAGAAGGTAGACACCATTTAACTAGACCTGTCTTACCTCCATGGACCCCGTCTTGCGGTTGCGAATCAGCGGGGACTTTCTCTGCAAGCTGATTGGCTCAGAGAGGGGTACCGCACGGTCAGGCTCGTCACGTGACAGGTCTTCCATGCTGCCAGGGTCAGGCTGTTTCTGCCCGTTCTATTTGGGAAAGAGGGCACCAAAGGACAAAGCAAGGACATTGAGGACACACAAACACATACACACACGTAGACACACACAATGTACAATTTAACAAATAACAAACAAAGCCACTCCTGCTAATTGCATCTCAAAATGACATTTAGGTCATCCACTCATGTAAACAAACTAAACACAGAGGGATGAAACATGACTCCTGTTACCTCAGCCGAGGCAGGTCGGAACCCGAAGCCCATTGGTGCGTTCTCCTCATCGTCACAACCTTTGACCCCCGGGCTGAAGTGGAGCTCCACATGGAAACGCTCCTCAGACGACGGGTCCTGAGAGACAGAGGTTTGTGAAACACACACACACACAAATAATACTCAATGACGCACACTAAAGAAACACAGACACACACCAAGAATACTCAATGACACACACTAAAGAAACACACACACACACACTACCTTGTTGTTATCCTCATACAGCATGATGACTATCTGAGTCATGTAGTTGAGCTCCGAGACAGCACTGAGGTAATCCATGGCACGCTTCCACTGTTGGTCCTTCTCCTCCTGACACACACACACACACACCCACATACACACACCACATACACGTTTAAAATGCAGTTCTGTGAAACTGAAATGTATGGTGCAGTAGTTGAGTGAGATGTAGCAGGGTGTTTACGTCGAGCAGGCCTCCGTAGCGGAAGATGCTGAGCAGGGAGTGGACGTGACTCTCGCTGGTGAAGTACAGGCGTGTCCTCACATGCCGCCCGGGTGACATCACTCCACGAGAGTACCTATACGACCGAGGAACATCATTGTAACAATGAAAAGTGCTGCTACTTAGTGTATATTTACACACACCTAGTTCAGCGTTTTGGGTAACAAACTAATCTACTGATCCTTTCTGATGTCTATAGTTTTTTAGTTATATGGTAATATCCATACTATATACACTGATCTAGTCAGTTTTGTGTTTTTCCCCTTCATGGTTTAAGTTAAAGTTAGTATTGGGAGGGGGGGGGCGGGTCAGCTGACACTAGATCTGCTGCAGACTCACAGTGGGTGGAGCTTGTTGACAGACTCGTCCTCGTGGGTCCTCTGGAGATCCAACTGGATCTTCTTGACCAATGGGAGGCAGTAGGCGTAGGCTATGTCAAGCTTCTCTACGTTGTTGATGCCATATTCCTGAGAGAACACAGAGGTGAGAGAGGGAGAAATACTGTCTGTGTGTGTGTATGTGTGTGTGTGTGTGTGTGTGTGTGTGTGTGTTGAAACAGCTACATTCAAACTCTAGTGATTTGGGATTGCCTTCAAGAAAACATTCCTTAGATCCTCATTGAAATGACAGCATATTTTCCTTCACCTTCTCTGCTATACATTAGGACTAGTTCTTCCCTCCCTCCCTCACCTGTGGTATGATGATATCGGCCAGGGCTCGTGACAGTCTGAACAGCTCCAGGGTGTCCTCCAGTCCCAGGGTGGAGTTGTGCTGCACGTCGTACTTCACGCAGTCGTAGATGTCCGGGATCTTACTGATGTCATAGCGGCCGCTCTTCATGAGGAAGTCTCTCTCCAGCTTGGACCAGCGCTGCAGCATTAGCTCCAGGCTCTCACTGTGGTACAGCTGCAGGTCTGCAGGAGGGGGGGTGGAAGAGATGGAAGAAGAGGAGAGAATATAGTTGTGTGAGTGAGGTCCAGAGGTCAACCTCACCTTGGACAGTACTGTATTGGTAGATGAGGTTTGGGGTCCCACCTGCAGATTTGGGGTCCTCCAGCCTCTTGCGAATCTGGGAGGTGAGGCTCTGGATGAGGGTGTAGACCTGGTCACACGTGGTCACTGGGTTCTCTACGATCTTCATGGAGTTCACCACAGAGGCGCTGCAGGTAGGGGCCAGCTAGGAGAACACAAACACAAACACAAACACGCACAGAAATTAGTGTAATTCTAAATGTTTATGTAGAGGATAGTGAGAGAACACCACATAGAACCATTGACCAGTGCTTTATAACGAAAGTAAGGACTCAAGAGCTCAAAGCTGCTTCACAGAGATGTCCACGCTATAAATAAACGACTTTTCCATTTTCATTACTTTCTAAAGAACAAGGGCCTTTATTCGTTAATGAACAGTAGCTTAAATACTTAAATCCTCCCTGCTTTCATTAGGACTAATTAGCAACCGCTGCATGATCAAAGGGCTAATACCACAAAAGCAGATTAGCAATTAGCATCATCCTAAGAAATCACCCATCTCTTCACATCATCGTCACACTCACACGCTGAATGCTACAGTAAATGGGATGCTTGGGATGACCAACTCTGACGTCACTCCATTGAAGTTTAAAACGGTTAAGGCCGTCCCAAGGATCCCACTTAGCATCTACCGCTCTGATACAGTCATGCGCTGCCTTAGATTCCTTCCTCCTCCTGGCAGTGAGACACATTACAAGAGAAGAGGGTTAGGATTGGACCCCTGGGAGATTGGCGGATGAGTTACCCTATCGTAGTCCTCCTCTGTGAATTCCTGATCCTTCTGCATGATCCCGTGGAGGCGGGCCTTGACGCGGTGCTGGCAGCCGCTGAGAGAGTCGCTGTCGTTGTCCAGCAGGCCATTCATGTTGGCACTCTTCACCATCTGAACCAGGATGGGTGTCAGCTCTCCCTCCAACGCCAACAGACCCTGTTACACACACACACACACACACCTTTGTTAGCTAATGAACAACCCTCTAAAATGTAAATGTTGTTCCAATGTAGGGGTTATGGGAGCAAGGTGGTTTGCCCACATTCCATAGCCTCGCAGGTTTGACCTCTCACCCCTGACCCTTAGTTACCTTGGCGAAGGCTGCAGCAGTCATCTGCACTCTGCCCTCGTCAGATGCGTAGATCTTGAGGTCGTGTCGGTAAGTGCTGTGTAACCGTAGCAACCCGCAGCCAGGGAACCCAGCGTAATCTCCTGAAACGAAACAGAAAACAACCCGCCAGTGTCAACATCTTCAAATGTGGACTGGGATTTTTAGAGAATGTATTGAGAGTGGACAAATGCATACAACAAGAACAGATTTGGAGTGAAGTACCCCTTTAAGAGATAGATTGGGGCATCAGTGCATCAGTCTTTCAACATCAACACTAAATGACGCAGACTAAATAAAACGCATTTAGCTGTTGGTTTTGGATAAGCATTCGAGTGATATTCACACTGTACCATTATTAAGGAATTAGCAGGGTTAGGGTCAATTCAATCTAAATTCTATTAATTCACAGGTCTACTTACAAACTGAATACATGCATTGATTTGACTGCCAGTTAGATTAAAACAACTTTATTTTCCATAGGGAACTTAATTAATTCCTGAATAACAAATGTGATTTTCCCAATCCCTGCAGCTGAGGCTGTCCTCTACTATCTCCCTCACAGCCCTGTTCACAGACACTTGTTCTGACCTCATAAGGTCAGTGACATGACTCAACACGTGGGGGTGGTGGAGGAACACATTTACATTTATGGCATTTAGCAGACGCCTTTATCCAAAGCGACTTACACCAAATACATTTGTCTAAGTAAGTAAGAATCATCTATCCATCAGTCATCATAAGATAAAGTAATCAATGCTCAGACCAGGGGCCATTGGCAGTCACAATGCTAGAAGAAGATTTTTTCTTCCTTTTTTTTTTAACAAGAGAAAAACTTGTACAGGGGGGTTGGGGGGGGGAAGAGGTCTTTCGGAGGGAACAGAATAAGCAGATTGTATTTGACAATTAAACAAATGGTAAAACTCTCATTCCTTTTCAAAGGAAAAAT
>NC_139673.1:15717108-15928467 GCF_951799395.1 Argentina silus | reverse complement strand
TGTCTCCATGACGAATTATAGCTATGACACAGCGCAGCTCCATCCTGAGTGGGGGGGGGGTGGGGGTGGGATGGGTGGGGGTGGGGGTATAAGATAACATTATTACTTTATTATCCCCTTGAGGAAATGTTGTCTGTGACATTGTGTTACATTAAAATACATTACACCCAGAATTGCAGGGCATAGACAATGACATACAAATGTGGTAAAGGCTTGACAAGTTAACAATCAGAGCCATTAGCATTTTTCTGCCTCCAAATGATCTGGTCTTCACAATGATTTTGATGATTTTTATTGTAAGAGACTGGAATTGTGCTTGTCTAAGTGTGGTGTAACTCACATGGTCCCAGACGTGGTGGGGACTATGGGGATGTCCTCTGCCTCGGTGGGGATGGACCAGGGGATGTGGAACTGTGGAGCTAGCTCTCGCATCACTATATTCCTACAGAGAGAGAGGACAGAGAGGAGAGGAGAGGAGAGGAGAGGAGAGGAGAGGAGAGGAGAGGAGAGGAGAGAGGAGAGAAAGGAGAGAGAAGAGAGAGAGAGAGAGAGGAGAGATATTGTCAACTCATGAACCATCACGATCATCTGGATTGTCTGCAATTATAAGCACTAACAATATATATATTTTATTTAATTCAACCATTATTTATCCAGGTTAGTCTCACTGAGATACAATATATTTAAATATATAATCTTAGATATATATGTACATCCACTTCAAAACACATAGCAAAAACACTTCAATATAGACATGATTAGTTCAATCAGAGTTGATAGAACAAGGCTGGAACCCAAGCCTGCTAACAGTGTGGTCCTCTTGGATCCAGACGTCCCACCCCTGGCGTAGGGTAACCATACTCAAATACAATATGACAGAAATAGCCGCTGGTGTGGCTTCGCGTACCCCAGGATCTTGGCACAGTCGTCATAGTACTTCATGGAGTTCTTCACGAAGCTGAAGCCATTGACGTCACACACGTAGGAGTGTCCGTTGGCTCGCAGAAGGTCAAACCCACACACCGTTTGCTGTAGTGACGAGAATTGTCGGTGAGTCACATTGAATCACATGCAGTGTCGTTGAGAGAGTGTTGTTGAGAACAGTTTCAGAAAAAGGGGGAGGCTGATGGAGGTAGAAATCTTTGACAGACACAACCTCCACAGGTTGTATCTACTCCACTTCATTTATCAATCATTGCGCTAAGAACAGTTATGCATCATGTCCAGACTCCACAACAGCAAAGAAGAACAGATATATTCTATAGTATGTGGCTCATGCAAGTAGCCAAAAGCCCAAAACACCTGGTGTTACGATCCCCAAGCTCCAGCCAACGGAGCCCCCTGAAGGAGGAGCCATAGCTGACCTTGAAGGCCAGGCAGACCTTGCGTGCCACCAGTTTCTCCATGGCGGTGAGCATGACAGGGTAGCGGATCTCCTTCCCCTCGCTGTCCCTCTCCACCTTCCCATCCAGAGCTGGGGACTTACGGGCCTCAGCGTGGGCATAGTCAGGTCCCACGGTTTACACCTGCAGTCACGCATGCACACACACACACACACACACACACACACACACATATATATATATATATATATATATAAGTACATTACAACACAGATACAGTGTTGTATCTGTAGTATACTGTGCACGCGGGCGCACACACACACGCATACACACACACACACACACACACACACACACACATATATATATATATATATATATATATATATATATATAAGTACATTACAACACAGATACAGTGTTGTATCTGTAGTATACTGTGCACGCGGGCGCACACACACACGCATACATACACACACACACACACACACACACACACACACACACGCGCACACACACCTTAACGTCGGTGCCATCCGTTGGCATGAACTCTTCATAGATGTAGGAGCCTGTCTTTCTAACGTTGCTCTCTGGAGAGTACACGCTGCTTCGGCTCCCAATCTGAGAGAGAAACACAGTGTTAGATCTGAGAGAACCTCCGTCTCTATCAATTATCCACTTCAGCAAAGGAAAGTGCTTGTGTGTGCGGACTGAAAATGTATGTTTAACAGGAAAAGAGATGCTGTCTGGACATAATCTGACTGATTCATGTGAAGATTTAAGTTTAGCTTTAGTCATGTTCTCAGTAGACAAGGTTGAGAGTAATGTTGCTAATGACAAAAGTGATAAAACCAGACATTGAGGTTGAGAAGCTATAAAACCTGACAAAGAACACATTTTACATGCTGATTATTTTATTACGAGGTTTAACAACGGTACTGAAAGCCCTCTGAGAATGTAAAGTGGGATCACGCTGAATAAACACAGGAATCGGATATCAAGTATATATATACACAAGGCGGGAAAGAAATATTCTGAGAAACATAAATCATCTATAGCAGGATTACAGTCGTAGTCATAACATTTGTGTGTGCAGGTTTTGTTTAAAAGTACACAAATATGATTGACTAAATATTATGAATGACTAAAGACATTATAATCCGACTTAACAAAAACATGTCATTGTTTATGACATCTCCATATTCATGCTCCCCACCTTCTTGATAAAACACATAAGAGATGCTAACTTTGATCTCTAAATAATCTCCACTGCCCACCACACCGGAAACAGAGGGTTCTGTCTCTTTGATCTAGAACACTGATTTATGATGTTCTTCTCGCTCTCTGTCGGAACACTAGATACAATCTAATGTCACAGTGTTCCGTTCTGCTTATTACCAGAGAGAGAGAGGAGGGAGAGGGGAGAGAGAGGAGGGATGTGGCTTCAAGCACAGCCGGGTCTATTTCTGAACTGTTAATGTGCCCTAAAATAACAGCCATTACAACTGACTTGAGGCTGAGGGGGTGGAAGAGTGTAGGGAAGATAAAAGCCAGGTCTGAAAACAGCCAGACATCTTCTGTGTTACCAGATTTAAAATAACTGGATAGGTATTAGCAATATAGCAGAGCAGATGAGGCTGGTGGAGGTATTCCACCGATTTCGGCCTCCACTAGCCTCCCCTATTGCAGACGCTTACCTAACCCTATTGGAAGGCTGTTCTGAAGGAACACGTATGGTTAGGGAATGGGGACCAGGACGGTCAGAAGAGAGACCTCTATGAAGGAGCAGCTAAGTGTATGGTTAGGGAATGGGGACCACAAAGGTCAGAAGAGAGACCTTTCTGAAGAGCCGTTGGCTGCCCCCGTCAGCTGAGGTGGGGTAGTAGATGTAGACGTTGTGGTCTTCAGCACAGACGGGCTTCTCCACGAAGGGTTTAGGAAACACCTCGCCGTTCACCTCCACGTGGTCCTCTCCTTCAACCAGGTTACACTCTGTGAGACAGAGAGAGATCACACAGAGGAACATATTGTCAGACCAAAGTTTTGTCCATTGATTTTTAGAATTCATTGTAATTCTATGGTTTCACCTATCCTTATCCAGTACAGACAGCATGGAGGAGGCTCTGGCTCCAAATTTAAATATGTTTGGACTCAGTGTCAGGGAATGGGCAGTCCTTTCAATGAGTAGCAATAGTGACAGTATGATTCAATCAGTCTACGGGCCAGTTTCCCAGACCTAGATTAAGCCTAGTCCTAGACTAAACTTTTTTTTTTTTTTTTAAATGGAGAATCGCCATTGAAAGTGTGATCCTGGACTCGGCTTAATCTTGTCTGGGAAACAGCCTCTATATCACACAGAGTCCTATTAACGGGAAACTGATCTCACACAGATAATTCCGACAATCTTTTTTTTCTGCCCTCATACAGTACTTGACTGTGTTAGTGTGGGGGGACATGCAGCGTTCGGCCTGTAGAGGGAGCTACAGGACCGTGGCCGGGGTTGTGTCGGCGAGACTTTGTTGCACACCTGCTGCAAATGAAGTCTCGTCGGCGAATGTTTAAGATGTGTGTGCTTCTGCCATTTCAGTAGGAGAGGTGGGCTGGGAACGGCGGAGAAGGAGGAAGAACGACGACTGTAAAGTCGCCGAGCGTTCAAAGGGCTGAAAAGCCAGAGACTCTACCAGTGACAAAAAGACTTTATGAATAAACGGGAGCAATCCCTCAGTAACATACTGCGTCTGCCTCTCTGTGTCAAAGGACCTTGTTACAGTGGCGCCCAACCTGGGACACAGAAGTAAGACGGAATGGAGGCGCTAGCAGCGGCGATGTCGAGGATAGCGCTTGTCCTCGAGCAGCAGACGGCCCTGCAGCAGACCCAGCAGGCAACGCTGGACGAGCTAACGGCGGCGAGGATCGCGGACAGTGCCCTCATCCAGGACTTCACCAGGGTCGGCGGGCCGGCGCCGGGGACCGGAGCGGCACCAGGTCCCCCCAAGGTCCAGCTACAGAAGATGGGGGACCTGGACGACCCAGAGGCGTTCCTCGCGGTGTTCGAGGGGACGGCAAGGATCTCGGGGTGGCCGGACCGAGAGTGGGCCTACCATCTGCTGCCCCTCCTGTCAGGGGAGGCGCAGCTCGCGGCCCACAGTTTGCCGGCGGCCGCCCAACGGGATTACACGTCCCTGGCCCGGGCGATTCGGGACCGCCTGGGCCTGACACCGGAGGAACACCGGCGCCGGTTTCGAGCCATGACCATGGAGGAGGGGTGCCGGCCCTTCGCCTACGCCCAGCGGCTGGGGGACAGCGCATGGCGGTGGCTGGACCCCGAGAACAACTCGGCGGTGGAGGTCGGGAACCGGGTGGTAATGGAGCAGTTCCTCGCGGGGCTCCCGGCCCGTACCACCGCCCCCAGGACCTCAAGACCGCCGTGGGACTGGCCGAAGACCATCTCTCCCTCCCACCGCGGGGGCCGCAACGACCAACCCCGGCCCCGCGGGAAGGGGGGGCCGACGCCCAGGAGGAGCCGAGGGAGCGGAAGGAGAGAGGCCGGCGCCCGCCCCAAGGTCGAGATGGCAGGGGCGCACCTATCCAGAACCGACCCCGGCCCCACAGGGAGCACCTCGAGCGACAGGGGGGGTGTGTTGGCTGTGCGGACGGCCGGGCCACGTGCAGGCCGAGTGTCAGGCGATGGACGTGGGACAGGTCGTCCGCATCGGCGACATACCGGGCCCTCCCCCCGGACCAGGAGCGGCGTATCGTATTCCGGTAAGGATACAACATGATACGCACCAGGCATTCTTGGATTCGGGCTGCATGCAGTCCATGATCCAGGAGCGCCTGGTTCGGCCGGGGGCATTGTTGAAGGCATCGAGGGTGCGGGTGAGGTGTGTGCATGGGGACATTCACGAATATCCGGTGGTCGCTATCGAAATTCATTTTGAGGGGAAAAACCATAGTGTACAGGCGGCGGTTAGCCCACGCCTCACGCATCCCCTGATTCTAGGTGTGGATTGGGAGGGGTTTCCTCAAGCGGTAAAGAGGGCTACCGGGATGCGTGCACGACAGCTAGGGAGGTGTGTGGCGTGTAATGTGCTCTGTGCCGAGGCGGCGCCTCGCGACACTGCCGGGGAGCCGGAGCCGGCGCCTCACCCCGAGACTTCCCCGCCGAACTATCCGCTGCTAGGCGACTTCCCCCTCGAGCAGTCTCGTGACGAGACCCTAAGATCAGCCTTTGACCAAGTGATAGCAATTGATGGTACTTTGATACGGCCAGACACGGTGCGCGCCCACACCTATTTTGCGATTATCAGCGACAGGTTATATCGAGTAAGTCGTGACTCACATAGTCAGGAGGAAGTAACCCAGTTGTTGGTTCCCCGCAGCCGCCGCGAAATGGTCTTCCAGGCAGCTCATTTCAACCCCATGGCGGGCCATCTAGGGTATGACAAAACACTGCACCGTATAATGGCTCGATTTTATTGGCCGGGGATTCGGGCAGAGGTGCGTAGGTGGTGCGCTTCCTGTCGGGAATGTCAGTTAGTAAATCCCCCGGCCATTCCACGGGCCCCCTTGCGGCCCTTACCATTGGTCGAGAACCCGTTCGACCGCATTGCGATGGATATTATCGGGCCATTTGACCGGAGCACACAGGGTTATCGATTTGTGTTGGTCTTGATAGATTACGCCACCCGATACCCCGAGGCAATACCTCTGCGCAATATCTCTGCCAGGAGTGTAGCGCAAGCATTGTTTCAAGTCATCTCCCGCGTGGGAATCCCGAAAGAGATTCTCACCGATCAGGGCACTAATTTTATGTCACGCACCCTCAAGGAACTGTATGGCTTGTTGAACATCAAGGCGATTCGAACCAGTGTTTACCACCCGGCCACTGACGGCCTTTGTGAGCGGTTCAATCGGACCTTGAAGTCAATGATCCGGAAGTTTGTCCACGAGGATAGTCGGAATTGGCATAAATGGCTAGATCCCCTGTTGTTTGCGGTGCGGGAAGTTCCCCAAGCTTCCACCGGGTTTTCCCCGTTTGAATTACTCTACGGGCGTAAGCCCCGGGGTGTCCTAGACCTGCTTAAAGAAAATTGGGAGGAAGGGTCTAGCGACAGTAAGAGTGAGATCCAGTACGTCCTCGACTTGCGCACAAAGCTCCACGCCCTAGGGGCTATCTCACGTGAGCATTTGCTGCAAGCCCAGGAGCGTCAGAAACGCCTGGATGACAGGGGGACTACCCTACGAGAGTTTACACCGGGAGACAAGGTGCTCGTACTGTTACCCACCTCCAGCACGAAATTACTCGCGAAGTGGCAAGGGCCGTTTGTGGTCACACGTCGCATGGGGGACGTGGATTATGAGGTTGTACGCTCGGACCGGGGGGACAGCTTGCAGGTGTATCACGTCAATCTCCTAAAAAAATGGAACGACGTGGTCACGGTTGCTCTGGCTACGGTAATTCCGGAGAGAGAGGAGTTCGGTCCGGAAGTCCCAAAATCGAAAGTTAGCACTCCGGTCGATATTGATAACCATCTCTCTGCTAGCCAGGCCGCGGACGTTGCAGATTTGCAGCTTAAGTTCGCTGACGTGTTCTCTCCCCTGCCCGGTCGGACTACGCTCATCGACCACCATATAGAAACGCAGCCGGGTTTAACGGTGCGCACGCGTCCCTATAGGTTGCCGGTGCACAAACGAAACGTTGTGTGCACGGAGTTGGAAGCCATGCTGGAGCTGGGTGTGGTCGAGGAGTCCCGCAGTGATTGGTGTAGCCCCATCGTGCTTGTCAACAAGCCAGATGGGGCTATACGGTTCTGTGTGGATTATAGACGGGTTAATGCGGTCTCCAAGTTCGATGCATATCCGATGCCCCGGGTCGACGAGCTCTTGGACCGGCTTGGTACGGCCAGGTACTTCACGACATTGGATTGCACGAAGGGATACTGGCAGATTCCACTCTCGCCGGTGTCCCGGGAGAAAACGGCATTCTCCACTCCGCACGGGTTATTCCAGTTCACCGTGCTCCCTTTCGGGTTGTTCGGAGCCCCAGCCACTTTTCAGCGCCTCATGGACCGTATTCTGCGGCCGCACGCCGCCTATGCTGCGGCCTACCTAGATGGCATTGTCATTCACAGTGACACCTGGCCGCAGCATGTGCGGAGTGTGGCTGCTGTTCTGCGGTCCCTGAGGCAGGCGGGGCTGACGGCCAACCCGAAAAAGTGCGTGATCGGGCGGAGGGAGATCCGGTATCTGGGGTACCACTTGGGACGGGGGGAGGTGCGACCGCAGATTGAAAAGACTGCGGCCATTGCCGCCTCTCCCCGTCCCAAGACAAAGAAGGAGGTGAGGGCCTTCCTGGGGCTGGCGGGATATTATCGCCAGTTCGTACCAGGGTTTTCAGAGCTGGCCAGTCCCTTGACGGACCTCACCCGGAAGGGTGCCCCGGATCCGGTCCAATGGTCGGGCCAGTGCCAGGGGTCGTTCGAGGCCCTTAAGGGGGCTCTTTGTGGAGAAACGGTCCTGTATGCGCCTGATTTTAACCTCCCTTTCTCCCTACAGACGGACGTGTCGGATAGAGGGCTGGGAGCAGTGCTGACCCAGCACGTGGAGGGGGCCGACCGGCCGGTGCTGTACCTGAGCCGCAAGCTGTCGGAGAGGGAGGGCCGGTACAGCACCGTGGAGAAGGAGTGCCTGGCCATCAAGTGGGCGGTCGGCACCCTCCGCTACTACCTGCTGGGTCGCGCCTTCACCCTCTATTCCGACCATGCCCCCCTCCAGTGGCTCCACCGCATGAAGGATGTAAACGCGAGGATCACCCGGTGGTACCTCGCGTTGCAGCCCTTCAACTTTTCCGTCGTGCACAGACCGGGGGCGCAGATGGTCGTGGCAGACTTCCTCTCCCGTGCAGGGGAGGTCGTCGGCCGTCGGGTCCCCGGCCTGTGTCGGGCGGTGGGGGTATGTGGGGGGACATGCAGCGTTCGGCCTGTAGAGGGAGCTACAGGACCGTGGCCGGGGTTGTGTCGGCGAGACTTTGTTGCACACCTGCTGCAAATGAAGTCTCGTCGGCGAATGTTTAAGATGTGTGTGCTTCTGCCATTTCAGTAGGAGAGATGGGCTGGGAACGGCGGAGAAGGAGGAAGAACGACGACTGTAAAGTCGCCGAGCGTTCAAAGGGCTGAAAAGCCAGAGACTCTACCAGTGACAAAAAGACTTTATGAATAAACGGGAGCAATCCCTCAGTAACATACTGCGTCTGCCTCTCTGTGTCAAAGGACCTTGTTACAGTTAGATTAGTTCTACTCTCTAAATAAAGGGTCTGGAGGTTGCCGTTAACCATCAGGGGAGAGGGGAGGACATGAAACACAAAGGGCCGGTTTCCCGGACACAGACTAAGCCTAAGCCTGGACTAAAACGTACTTTCAATGGAGACTTTCTATAGATTTTCTATTGAAAAACCGAATCAATGATTCCTGTGAGAGAGATGTCAGAGGTGTAAATGGGGAAGTCAATGCCAGACACATCACGTCACGTCAAAGCACTCAGGACATCACTGTACCCTGCTCCGGCACAAGATACTCACTACCGCTCCACATTAGAGGCTATATTTACACCCAGACCAAAATAAACCAACGATTGATGGGATCAGGATGGAACACAGATGAGTTTGAGAAGTCTGTACTTGCATTGGTTCGATTAGTAGATGACAAAAACAAGACATAAGGAGGTAGAATGTGTTTTATACATTACTTTTTTTTTGTCAGTTGCACTTGGGAGCCTACTCGTGCAACCAAAGGGTAGGAGTGACCCAGGGGAGATTGGGTAGTAGTGACCCAGGGGAGATTGGTGTGGAGGCAGAAATTGGAGGACAGGCTCATTGTAATGCATTGAACGGAATGAGAAATGATTCCATGCATTGCAATGAGCCCGTTCTCTGATTTCTACCTCCACCAGCCTCCCCTGGAGTGACCAGAGGGGCAAAACAAACTGTGAATCGTGAAGTATCGACCACATATTGACCATCTCTAATGAGACCGTGCAGTGATCAACAAGCAACCGCACACTGACCGTCTGGTTTATCTGGGTCACGGTTCAACACAGCATAGCGCGGTAGATCGATCCCTTCCTCCTGTAGGATACGATAAACCTCTCTCCTGAAACAAGGGGAAATAAAGGATTCAACTTGAGAGTGACCGAGATACCCATGGAGGCACTGTCGTAAAAGTAAATGCCAAGTAGGATCCTTGGGACGACCCTAACCCTAAACGCTAAACTTAACCGTAACCCTCACCATAACCTTAACTGCTTTAAATGTCAACTTCAATGGCGTGACGTCAGAGCCATCCCAAGCATCCCACTTAGCATTTACCCTGTCATAAATGTTTATTCACAGATCCATTGATATACATGTATGTGTACCTGTCCTGAATGTAGTACTGCATGTTCAGGTCATTGATGAGTAGAGGGTTGCGGAGTTTAGCGTAACTCACTGCCTTGTCCAGCGGGAAACCTACAAGTTCAAACATATCAGCCATCGTAAGCAAACCTTGTCAATGGCAAAAGATTCACAAAGGAACAAGAAGATGTAGTATACTTATACTGTGACTCAGTGACTGTAAATATGCACTCACGCAAGTATGTACACATGCTTTTCTTCACCATTGCACTAGCAAGTCAAACATCCATGTTTACATTTACATTTATGGCATTTAACAGACGCCTTTATCCAAAGCGACTTACAACAAATACATTTGACTAAGTAAGTGAATCATCTATCCATCAGTCATCATAAGAAAAAATAATTTATGCTAGGACCAGGGGCCATTGGCAGTCACAATGCTAGAAGAAAGGAAGATTTTTTTTAATGTTTTTTTTATCCATGTCGTGGAAGAACAGTAAAAGCAGGTATGTTGTTGTTGTGTGTCAGACAGAATGGCTGCTGGGGTTGAACATGCGTAATGCTGACTGGTACAGGAAAGTGCTCTAATGGGCTAATGGGATGTGTGTGTGCGTGTATCATGAAGCTTTTGTCTGCGTAATGACTTTTTCAGTAGAATGCAGTGTGTGCATTCTTCTGTGTGTGTGTGTGTGTGTGTGTGTGTGTTCCACCTTTGGAGTGGAAGGAGATGAGGCAGTCACACAGGGGCCATTTGTCCACGGTGTGGCGCCCGCCCCGTGCCTAAGCCCATGCGCGAGTGTGGGAAGGTGGTAAATGGAGTGTATATCTCGCCTCGCTTTGTCTCTGCTGTTTCTGCTGTCCCTCTCTTGCCCCGTGTTGTCTTTGGCAGGACCATGTATGGAGTTCCTGCGCCCCAAGGGGCCACAGCTGCAACCCGTCGAGATAATCACCGTATGCCCATACATGGAGTTCCTGCTCGTCAAGGCACAGCTGAAGGGCATCAGCAGGAGCAGCAAGGACCGTACAAAAGGAGCCAACGGAGCACCCAGTGGAGAGGAGTTGCTACGGCGAACCAAGGAGCAGTTGATGAGAGAGAGAATAAGCCAAGTCACCATTGTCCAGTGTATGACCCCTGACCATAGGAGAGCCCCCTTTGAAGCCCGACCCCGAGAACGTCCGAGAGCCTGCTACGTTGCCAACCTTCGCCTGTCTGACTACCCCGCTGCCGCCCCGACCTGGAACGTAAGAGGACCACCCACCGTGTACCGAACCCCCCTGCTATCTTCACGACACGACGCCTTCTCAACCCCACCCTCTCTATCATTTCCCTCTCCCCGCTAACCGAATAAATATCTTTGATTATAATTCTGGTGTGGACCTCTCTGCTTACACTGTGTTTGGGTCCGTGACGCGCCCGCACACCCCGGCGGCCGTCACATTTGGTGGAGAATGCGGGCATAGCGACCCGGGACCCAAACGCAGTGAACCGCAGAGACACCAGGGGGCCAAGCACCGGGAAACCAGTCCAGACCCCGCCATGGCCACTGGTACGGATTTCCAGGCGCTGATAGCGCAGCTCGTGGACCTCAATGTCAAGCAGCAAGCCCGCCATGAGGAGCTCGTCGCCGGCCTGCTGGCCAAGGGCCAGCACAAGTCCGCCACTCCGGCCCAATTCCTGGTCAAACAAACGGGGGACGACGACGTGGAGGCGTACCTCCAGATGTTCGAGAGGACAGCACAGAGGGAAGGCTGGGCCCCCGATCAATGGACAGGCCTGGTGGCTCCATTTCTGTCAGGCATGGCCCAAAGTTGCTATCAGGACCTCTGCGCGGACGGGCTTGTGCCATACCCAACCTTGAAGACGGAGATCGTCAAGCGGCTCGGCCACACCCTTTTGATCCGGGCCCAACAGCTCCACGAGTGGACCTTCGACCCGGCCGCTTTCCCCCGGGCCCAGATGCACGAACAGACTCGGGTGGCCAACAAGTGGTTGGTATCTGACCCCCCTTCCCTGGGGCCGGTGGAGAGGGTGGTCATGGACCGATACATGAGGGCACTGCCCCACGAGGCCCGGAGGTATGCGTGCCAGAACAACCCCCAGAGCGCCGAGCAGCTGGTATCCCTGGTGGAAGGCTACCAGGCCGCCCAGGGCGTGATGAGGGTGGCCCGGACACCGAAAAGAATCCCGCCCCTGTTACCGACGAGTCGCCCGGAGGCGACGGCCGACCGGAGACGCTGTTTCTCCTGTGGTGAGGTGGGTCATCTGTCCTGGGCCTGCCCCCACGCCCAGGAGGCGTCCATGCCCTCGGCGAGCGACCCCAGACGTCCCTGCGGGCTCCTGACGGCCTGTTGGGCTCAGCCGACGGGAACACCCCCGATCACCCCGGTGCGCATCAATGGGCAGGACGCCATGGCGCTCCTGGACTCGGGTAGCGCGGTGACGCTCGCCAGGCCCCAGTACACCCAACGGCCCTACCTACCCGAAACCCTCGCCGTAACCTGCATCCATGGGGAGACCAGGCATTACCCCACTGCCCACGTCCGGCTCCAAACCACCCGGGGCGTCTTCCAGGGGACGGTTGGAGTTGTCCCGGAGCTGCCCGTGGAGGTGCTTATCGGGAGGGACACTCCCCTATTCCAGGAACTGTGGAGCCACATGACCCGAGAAGACCCGGCCCGGGGGGCCCACCGAGGGAAGAGAACCCCACGACCGCCCAAACTGTGCGCCGTGAACGAGGAGGGAGCGGGAGACTCCACGGACCCCATCTCCGAGGGCGCCGGCAGCGCCGCCGCAGAACGGGCCTTCGCGGAGACCCGGAGTGAAGAAAGCGGTGGAGACTCACTGTCGGCAGTGCCCCGAGTGCCAAATGGTGGCGCCCCGTCCCCATGTACGAAGCCCCTTAATCCCCCTCCCTATTATCTCTGTTCCTTTCAGCCGCATTGCGATGGACCTGGTCGGGCCCCTCCCCAAGAGCAGCAGTGGGTACCAGTACATCTTGGTGATAGTGGACTACGCAACCCGGTACCCCGAGGCCATTCCCCTCCGCACCATGGCCACCAAGAGTATCGCCAAGGAGCTGGTGGTAATGTTCACGCGGGTCGGCATCCCCGACGAGATCTTAACTGACCAGGGCACCCCATTTATGTCCAAGATTATGAAGGATGCGTGTCGACTCCTGCGCATAACGCAAATTCGCACGTCAGTATACCACCCCCAAACAGACGGCTTAGTGGAAAGGTTTAATCAGACACTAAAACAGATGTTAAAAAAGGTGATGGAGTTGGATGGGAGGAATTGGGACCAGCTCCTCCCATTCCTGATGTTTTCCATACGGGAGGTGCCCCAGGCTTCCACGGGGTTCTCACCCTTCGAGCTGCTGTACGGGAGACGGCCCCGAGGAATGCTAGACCTGGCTAAGGAGGCCTGGGAGCGCCAGCCATCCCCCCACCGCACGATGGTCGAGCACGTGGAGGAGCTCCGGGAACGGATGGCCACCCTGTGGCCCCTGGTGAGGGAACACATGGAGGCGGCCCAGACCGCACAGGCCCGAACCTACAACAGGGGGACGCAGCCGAGGGAGTTTGTGACGGGAGACAAGGTCCTTGTCCTGGTACCTACCTCCGAGTGCAAGTTCCTGGCAAAGTGGAACGGGCCATACGAGGTGATGGAGAAGGTAGGACCAGTCAACTACCGGGTAAGACAGCCGGGAAGGCGGCAGCCCACCAAGATTTATCATGTGAATTTATTAAAGAAATGGGTGGCCCCCGCCGCCATGCTGTCTGTGTCAAACCCCCTCTCCACACAGAAACCCAAGTCGGAGGACGTGCCATTCGGGGAGCAGCTGACCGAACGACAACGACACGACCTGACCGAGGTGGTCGCCAGGCACTGCGACGTCTTCTCCTCCACCGCCGGGCGCACCACCCTGATCACCCACCCCATCATAACAACCCCAGGGAAAACGGTAAAACTCAGGCCCTACCGTATCCCCGAGGCCCGAAGGACGGCCATAAACCAGGAGGTGCAGGCGATGCTGGAGGCTGGCATCATGGAGCGCCTGGAGCAGCCCCATCGTGCTGGTGCCCAAGCCCGACGGGAGCATTCGCTTCTGTAATGACTTTCGCCAGCTCAACGCGATCTCGCAATTTGATGCCTACCCAATGCCACGGGTCGACGAGCTGATCGAGAGGCTGGGCAGGGCCCGGTACATCACCACCCTGGACCTCACTAAAGGGTATTGGCAGGTGCCCCTCGCACCTGAGGCCAGAGAGAAAACTGCGTTCTCCACCCCGGACGGACTATTTCAGTTCGTACAGCTACCGTTCGGGCTTCACGGGGCGCCGGCCACGTTCCAGAGGCTTATGGATCACGTGCTCCATCCCCACCGCGAATATGCGGCCGCCTACATTGACGACATCATCATCCACGGAGAGGAGTGGGGGGCCCACCTGAAACAGATGGAGGCTGTGCTGCAAGCCCTACGAGAGGCGGGGCTCACCGCAAACCCAGCCAAGTGTCGGCTCGGCCTCCAAGAAGCAAACTACCTGGGGTTCACGATCGGGAGAGGGTGTGTCAAGCCCCAGGTAGGGAAAGTCGAGGCGATCCGCGGGTGGCCCCGCCCCCAGACAAAGAAACAGGTACGGGTTTTCGTAGGGCTTGCCAGCTATTATCGGCGCTTTGTTCCCCACTTCTCTTCCCTGGCAGGACCCCTCACCGACCTCACCCGCGCGCGCATGCCGGATCGGGTCGAATGGACGCCGGAGGCGGAACAGGCGTTCGCAGGGCTGAAGGAGGCCCTCTGCACGGACCCAGTGTTGGTGACCCTGGACTTCCAACAGCCGCTAGTGGTACAGACGGACGCATCGGAGACCGGGGTGGGTGCCGTCCTTTCCCAGCTAAGAGAAGGCGAGGAACATCCCATCATGTATATCAGCCGTAAATTGTTCCCAAGAGAGAAAAATTACTCAACGATAGAGAAAGAATGCCTGGCCATTAAATGGGCACTGGAGTCCCTCCGGTATTACCTACTGGGGCGGCAGTTCACCCTGGTCACCGATCACGCACCACTGGTATGGATGGCGAGGAACAAAGACAGCAACGCCCGGGTCACCCGCTGGTTCCTCTCCCTTCAGCCCTACTCCTTCGACGTGGTCCACCGAGCCGGGGCCGCGCATGGGAACGCCGACGCTCTCTCACGGCGGGACGCACTAGGAGGCTGGGCCGCCCCTCCCGCGAGGTCGGAGCTCAGGAGGGGGATATGTGGCGCCCGGCCCGTGCCTAAGCCCATGCGCGAGTGTGGGACGGTGGTAAATGGAGTATATATCTCGCCTCGCTTTGTCTCTGCTGTTTCTGCTGTCCCTCTCTTGCCCCGTGTTGTCTTTGGCAGGACCATGTATGGAGTTCCTGCGCCCCAAGGGGCCACAGCTGCAACCCGTGGAGATAATCACCGTATGCCCATACATGGAGTTCCTGCCCATCAAGGCACAGGTGAAGGGCATCAGCAGGAGCAGCAGAGACGGTACAAAAGTAGCCCACGGAGCACCCAGTGGGGAGGAGTTGCTACGGCGAACCAAGGAGCAGTTGATGAGAGAGAGAATAAGTCAAGTCACCATTGTCCAGTGTATGACCCCTGACCATAGGAGAGCCCGCTACGTTGCCAACCTTCGCCTGTCTGACTACCCCGCTGCCGCCCCGACCTGGAACGTAAGAGGACCACCCACCGTGTACCGAACCCCCCTGCTATCTTCACGACAGGACGCCTTCTCACCCCCACCCTCTCTCTATCATTTCCCTCTCCCCGCTAACCGAATAAATATCTTTGATTATAATTCTGGTGTGGACCTCTCTGCTTACACTGTGTTTGGGTCCGTGACGCGCCCGCACACCCCGGCGGCCGTCACAATATATACTCACCTACCCACCGTCTCGGTGTACATCTGTCTTCATGTCTCAGTGATTAATGTATTTCCGCCCAGTTTCTGCTCACTTTGAAGAGCACCACGCCAGCTCCACCATCAAGCTGGTCATCTCCCAGATCGCCTCTGGAGATATTAACACCAGCATCCAAGCGCTCACACAGGTACACACACACACACTGGGGGGCTCACACACACATAATGTGAGCGCGCACGTGTGCGTGTTCACACTCGTAATACACGTACACTTCCTTAACCAACTGTTGAATGATTCTCCTCCACCCTGCAGATAAATGAGGTCCTTCACCAGGAGGCCAGGGTGGAGGTCATGATTGGCCACATCGACCAGTTCCTGATCTTCGCCTCACTGCAGCTGCGCCTGGCCCACAGCACTCACATGGCCGACCAGCGGCTGCCCGGGGAGGACATCCTCAAACTCTCCAGCTACATCATCAAAAACATGGTCACAGTGAGTAGAGCAGGCAGTAGAGGGTAGATGAAATAGTTTGTGTGATCACACAGGCGGCAAATGTGACCCTCTGTCGTCCTGCCCCAGTTGTTCAACGTGGAGCGGCTGGCCCAGGAGGCATGCATGCGGGTGCTGAAGGAGGTGGTGCAGGGTCTGGTCACTGTGCTGCTGGACCCCAGGGTGGACACCCTGATGGAGGGGCAGCAGCTCATCTGCTCAGTCAACCTGCTGCTCGGACGTGTGCTGGAGAAGGCCGACCAGACCAACATGCTCAGGTAAGGGTGGGGAGAGGGGTCAGACCAGACTGTTTCAGTGGGAGAGAGCTTAAACCACCACCAACCTACTCTGGTACTCTTGTACACATTGAAAAGGGATAACCGTTCTCCATATATTCTCTGTAGTTTTTTTGAATTGATGGCTTGAGGAGACTGATCAGTCAAACCCACAGTCTACTGGGCAGTTATGTTTAGCGGATTTGTCCACCATCTTCCTCTTCCTCCCCAGTGCTCTGCTGGTGCTGCTGCAGGAGACCCTCCTGTCCTCCAATGGCTCTCCTATGTTCTCTGACCTCGTCATGAAGGTACCTCAACAACCTTTCTGAGGAGACGCAACAGTTTGGTGTGTGTGCGTGTGTCAAACCTCACTGATGTTGTGTGCTGTGTGTGCAGTGCATCTGGAGGATGATCAAGTTCCTGCCAGATACGGTAGATGGTCTGAACCTGGACAGGATCCTGCTGTACATCCACAACTTCATGAAGGTCCTCCCCAGAGAGAGGCAGAGCCAGCAACATGACATGCCTCACCGCACACTCAATACCGTGGTCCACCAACTGTGCTGCCTCGCAGGGCCCACGGTCAGTACACACACAGCACAGGAGCTTACCCTCTGCCTTTTCTGGGCCTTGTCATTCCATGCCACTGCATTTGTTTAGAGGCTGTGTCGTGAAAATGACGTGTGTGTGTAGATCATGGAGCACCTGTCCCTGATTGAGAACAGGAGTGAGTCGGAGCTGGAGTCTCACCTGAAGAGGTTTCTGAAGTCCTCGACGGTCTCCGGCCGAGATGCACACGGACCCACGGTACACACAACATATACTCTTAACAGCATGAACTGTTCTAGTAGCTGTATTTCCATTCCCAACACCTGCAGTCTGTGGATGTATTAGAACATCTTTCTTTTCTTTCTTTCTCTCTCGCTAAGGTTCCCAAGTCGAAAGCTACAGATGTGCTGGTGGAGATCTTCAAGAAGATCACAGCCAAGGAGAACAGAAAAGAGGTGAGGCCCTGAGAATCTAGGTGTGTGCGTGCGCGCGTGCATGTGTCTCTAATGGTGTGTTTGTGTGTGTGCAGGGTCTGACAAAGCTGTGGGAATACCTCCAGAGGCACCCAGCGGTAGACCTGTCCCCCTACCTGAATAAGCTGTCCACCACCTTCCAGTCCTTCATACATCGCAGCCTCAACACTCTGACTGCAGAGAGGGGAGGTGTTACGTCCCCCGGACGAGCCCCCAGTGTTGTCTGGTTGTTTGTTGTATATATTTCTAATAAAATCTGTCTTATTTTCATTTTATATTCAGTAGTTGTGTGTGTTGCACTACCACCGCGCCAGCGGGTCTCAGCCGCATACACAGATACAGTATGTTACGTTTCTCCCCCCTTTTATATCCCTAGACGTAGTATCTGGCGGGGGTTCGTAACATAAATGGGGTGCTCGTCCGCGATTTTTTTAACTTTCCTGTGTCTGTGTTGTTGAGATTTGTCTGGTGTACTGCGTAGTTGCGTCGTTTTGGTTAGTGATCGTGTCTAGTGTTTGATAGTGTACTTTAGTTGGTTTTTGTCATGGCTACCTCTGTGGTGCAATTGTTTATAGAGGCACCATCTACCGGTTTGTTGGACCAGTGTCGGAAGGCGGATTTATTCAGTATTGCTGAGCATTTCAGTATCCCTACATTGAGGAATTTAGTAAAGGCAGAACTCAAACAAACAGTGTTGGCCGGATTGGTGGAAAGCGGTGTGCTGGAAAGTCCAGTGCGTGCGTTTCCTGTTCCTAGTATCCCTGTTGAGAGTGCAGCTGGTAATGCCTTAAAAACGGACGAGAGCAACGTGTTGGTGCTGGGTGGAAGTGTTACGGCAGGGACGACGGAGGCCGACCCTGTTGTACGCCCCAGAACCCCAGTCACCTTACCGCGTTTCGAACCGCTCTCTTTTTCTTCGGTAGGGTCGGGCTTGGACGCTCGCCTTAAGGTTCGGCTAGCACGTCTCCAGTTGGAGAAAGAGGACAGGGCGCACGCCAGGCAAATTGAGTATGAGCACAAGCTCGACGTCAAGAGACTCGAGATCGAGAAAGAGGTTAGGATTCGGCAGCTGGAGTTGCAGGCTGGAGAGGCAGTCTTGGCTCCTGTTGTGCGGTTTTCCTCTGGAGAGACTATGCCACCCGTTCCGCCATCTGACAAGTTTGACGTAAGTAGAAACATTGTCTTGGTTCCTCCATTCAGGGAGACTGAAGTAGATTCCTACTTTAGTGTGTTTAAGCGCATTGCAGCGTCTTTGTGTTGGCCTAAGGGTGTTTGGCCGATCCTTTTGCAATGTAAGTTAGTTGGTAAGGCTCAGGAGGTCGTATCTGCCCTTACACTTGAGGATAGTCTTAAGTTATGATGTGGTTAAGACCGCAGTGTTACGTGCGTATGAGCTGGTGCCTGAGGCTTATAGACAGAAGTTCAGGTATCACAAGAGGTCCCCAAATAAGACTTATGTTGAGAGAAAGAGACTCTCTTGGACAGGTGGTGCTCAGCGAGTAAGGCTACTGAATATGCTTCCCTTCGCGAGTTACTCTTGTTGGAGGAATTTAAGAACTGTCTCCTGGAGCGTTTGGTCGTGTACCTCAATGAGCAGAAAGTGACGTCTCTCTCTCAGGCAGCGGTGCTTGCAGACGAGTTTGTGTTAACACACACAACTGCATTTTCAACCCCTCGCACTGATCATAGGAGTGTAGAAATTCCTTCTACTTCCCAAACTAGTCGGGGTCCAGCGGTGAGTCGAGGCTCGAAAGAGGAGCGTGCGTGTTTTTATTGCCATAGGGTAGGACACGTTATTGTTGATTGTCTCACTTTGAAAAATAAACAGTCATCGCCTTCAACCAAAAAAGGCGTTAGTTTAATTAAAACAGTTAAGAAACATTTAGGAAACGACTGTTCTGACTCCTGTGTTCCTGTTTCTCCTGATCCCACCTATCAGCCATTCATATTTCAGGGGTTAGTTTCGTTTACCGGAGACCCGACAGATCAAAGACCGATTCAAATTTTAAGAGACACTGGTGCTGCGCAGTCCCTGATCCTCTGGGATGTGTTGCCGTGGTCTGAGCAGTCTTACTGTGGTTCGAATGTGTTGCTGCAGGGCATTGAAATGGGTTGTGTGCCTGTGCCGCTACACCAAGTTCACTTGGTTTCGGATTTAGTTAGTGGACGTTTTAGAGTAGGCGTGCAGCCGCAGCTTCCAGTTCATGGCGTGGCTATGATATTGGGAAATGACATAGCAGGAGGCCGTGTGATGCCGGTGTTGGAAGTATTAGATACTCCTGACGCACAGTCTTGCTCTGACGTTTTAACCGTGGAATTCCCTGAGGTTTTCCCTGCTTGTGTGGTAACGCGTGCTCAGTCACGTAGATGGGGCAACGTTATTGGTTTGGCTGACACGGTGCTTGCCCCAGACTTCTCCCGTGAGAAGTCTCAGTTTCCCACACCTGTGTCCCCGGTGTATCTCGACACAGGGAGTGTCGTGAATCAGGAAGTGTCTGACAGTAGGGAGATGAAATTACCAGTTACACGTGTGAAGCTTATCGCTGCACAAACTGAGGATGTTAGTATCATGAAATGTTTTACCACCGCACCAGCGGGTCTCAGCTGCATACACAGATACAGTATGTTACGTTTCTCCCCCCTTTTGTATCCCTAGACGTAGTATCTGGCGGGGGTTCGTAACAGGAGGCAAGGCCCGGACACTCAGTACAGGTACACACACACACACACACACACACACTCTCCAACACAGGTGTCAATAACAATTACAAATGCAGAGTTACACACGTACGTCCAGAGCCATGCACTCTCTCAAAGCTGCTGTTGCCCCTAGCAGGTGTCCCTTTGAGAGGTGAACAGGTCCCTGCCCCTGCTGCCTCCAATGCCCTGCTGCCCCCTACTGGCAGTGAGGATGATGTCTCTCTCGGTAGACAAATGGGGAGACTCAAAGTCCTCCAGCTTCACGGCCTGGAGAACTACATCAAGGTACAAACACTCACCTGATACCTACACACACACACAAAGGGGGGGCCTGAAACTTAAGAACCCTGAATGCAATGACCAGACACAATAATAAGAGGGGGGGTATTTTTGATGCTATTATAGTTATTGTTCACCCTCTGCTAAAATGCAGGTGTGTAAGATCTGCTAAATAACTAACATTCTCTCCTTTCACTGCCACAGGAGAGTGAGGTGCGGGAGAAGCCCCCCCTGCGGACCCCTCTCTCCAAGCCCTCCATGAACTGCCAGATGCCTAAATGTCCCGCCCGTCCCACTAAACCCACCACCACAATCATGAG
This sequence comes from Argentina silus, assembly GCF_951799395.1. Taxonomy (NCBI): domain Eukaryota; kingdom Metazoa; phylum Chordata; class Actinopteri; order Argentiniformes; family Argentinidae; genus Argentina; species Argentina silus. The sequence goes on along the minus strand of NC_139673.1, from coordinate 15,907,751 downwards.
GGTGCAGAAGCTCAAGAGCTACCGATGACCCCCCACTACCATACCTTAGGCCTGACTTTTCCCCTTTAAAAACAATTTTTAATGTTTTAAACAAAATAAATGTCTTTTTCATCAAATAAGATAACTGTCTGGTGGTATTTCATTTAATCCCCTGTAATAAAACAATGCTAACCTTTCTTCACTTCAGGTTGTTGGTGACTAAATGTCGCCATGTTTGTGAGCTCTAAAGTCCCGTGTTTTTCTGTGTAGCGTTTTGCCATCCCTCTTCATACATCTCACGGCCTGAGTTTATTGATCATTTTTGTACGTAAGAATATAGACCTGTTTGATATTGACTCACTGCTGTACAGATTTAGGGCCAACTTGTACAACTTGGCTGAATGGCTTCGTTTGCCCTGTGAAATACGGAGATAGCCTGGGAAGTTGTTAGTTGTGGTTGAGTTGTGCAAGTCTCTCCCTTCAAATGTGCAACAAAGGAGTCAGTGAGTCATTTAAACTCCACAGCGGCATGCGTGTATTTTCTTTATTGTCAATATTGTGGCGATAGTTGGAGGTTTAAAATTGCATCTAGTTAGACATTTGACAGCTTGCAATTAAAACCAACCTACTGTACTCAGTCCGAAAAAGATCAACGTGGAGTCCAACCAATAGTGGAGCAGGGATTGCTCCACAATGCACGACCCAAAGAGGCGTGTATACCAATGACGACAAACCACAGAAAAAAATAAACACTTTTTTTCTTTCCAACCGCTTTATTCAAAAAACATATTTTAGTGCGCCCTCTAGTCGGGCAATATGGGAAGTACAGCTAGATGCAGACACCTCTTCAGCATCTGTCTGTAGAGTCATTTGGATGCATGGCACTAGATGTCTGGCATCATTAATGGCGTGAAACTCATAGATAATAGTCGATTCTTTTCTTTGGCATTTAAACATCTGTCTATCTACATTATCAATTGCATACACACACACAGTATATGCTATCCAAATAATATAGTCACCTCTAAAAAGTCTGGAATTGAAGCATGCGTCTGATCTTTTCATGCTATAGCAGTCTGGTTGCTTGAGGTAGAATTTACTCAGCAGAGGGATGAAATCTGATGCATTTTCTGTGGTTAGGGCAACCCCCTACTGTCTCTGTTTGCAACGGAGTTTGCACCAGGGGAGGCTGGTGGAGGTAGAAATCGAAGGACGGGCTAATTGTGACGCATGGAATGGAATGAGGAATGGTGTCTTTGATGTTGGATACCATTCACTACAATGAGCCTGTCCTCTGATTTCTACCTCCACCAGCCTCCCCTGGTTTGCGCATAAGCCGTATTTGGGTCTTTGCTTGTTCTTTATTTTTGGCAATAAAACAACACATAGACTACATCGCAGTACAAGACAATGAAAGAAATAACAAACAGACCACCAATCCACCAAACATGCATTTCAGTTCTCCACATCTGATCTGTGAGACCGCTCTTGTTTGACACTGAACTGACTGTGGCCTGCTTTGCTCTGTGCTCCTGGCTGCTGACGTCAGAGCATGGACTATGTCTCCCAACTCCTCCGGTGGGACTTAACCCATCTGGGTGTGTATAGGGCCAGACCTCCTCTGGCTACAGGCCTGCCCGCTGCCCAGGCAGAGTGCAGCTACTGTGGGCTATGTGGGGTCACAGTGGACCTCTATACTGCTTATGAAAAGAGCATTTTATAAACAGCAAGGTCAACAATTTGCACTAACAAGGCTCCTCTTTGACCAGGCCGAAGATGCAGAGAGAGGGAGAGAGAAAGCACACACCCTCTTGCTCAAACACGGTGGTACGCAATGAACATATCCACTCACTCTTTTTCTGACTTAATAAACTAAAGCCTCTTGGATCACAAGCGAGTGTTTATCCTAAATGTAAAATAAATCTCCTAATGATTAGGGCTACAGACGGCAAACAGTGAGTTGATCAAAAACATGAGACTGACCCATGTGTGTTTTGTGAAGACATGTATTAAGTCAGACAGAAGGGCTCCATGGTAAAAATGAGAAGCAAAGGTTTCAAGATGGTGCCCAAGTCCTGGAAATCCTCACCTTTCCCATCCTCACTTCTCACTACCTCCAACCTAGTAGAGGCTGGTGGAAGTAGAAATTGGAGGACGGGCTCATTGTAAAGCAAGGAATGGAATGAGGAATGGTATCAAACAAAAAAAAGTTTGACACCAATTTCTACCTCCACCAGCCTCCCCTGTTGCATCCCCTGTTCACAAAGACCCTCTGTACCCACCTCTCCACGGCCCACTGCTCACATATGGTTCCTATTTGCCTTCGCCAGGGGTGTTACCCTCTCTGTGACATGATGGGTCAGGCCAGGACAAGGAGCCTCATTATAGATGCACTTCCCATCTCCATGCTTCCCTCCCAGGCCTGTTGTTGGTTGGTTCATGCCTTTGGTCCCTGGATACTGGTTGGTTTCCTGTGTTCCCTGTAAAGAGCCTATCCATGGGCTTGGTTATCAGTGTTCTAACTGGCAGCGATGGTGCCTTCCATTGGATATCAAAGAGAGGCACTGGCTGGCCATTAGTCCTGTATCTGCTATCTACTGCTCATGTCCCACTGTGGGTGGGTGGCCGGAGAATAAACCATCTCTCTCAGAGTGAGTTTGTTCCCACAAGATACCATCTGCACTGCCCAGTTGATTAATGCAGACGCCAGCCATGTAGATTAGGATTAGGAGGACCTCTCCTACCTTGTCCAGGGCAGGCGGGGGCGGTGGAAGTGACTTTGATTACTTAAGAAGTACAGTATAAGCATACATCTACGAGGAACCAACAGGACAACCAGCCAGAGAATTCCCATCACCCTAATTTAGGAGCTGGCACACACAGATGTACAGTAATGGAACTGATTTCCGTGAGGAAAAATCATGAAAAAGAATGTTATTTTGGGAACAGTTACGCACTTTACACAACTGACAATATCCCCATTCAACCTCTGGTTAGAATGTCTAAGTGTGCGAGGCATTACCTCCTTTTAGTTGTGCGGCCTCATCATAACACAGACAACATGTAATGGATACTACTCAAGACAAAGAGGCATTTACATTGCTGATGTAGGAACCTTGCTAATCCCCTCTGTGTACACAGAGAGGTGGAGCAGACGGGCCTGTGTTCTGATCCCCTGGCCCCAGAGCCCAGAGAGGTGGAGCAGACGGGCCTGTGTTCTGATCCCCTGGCCCCAGAGCCCAGAGGAAGGCTTCATCAGGGGTCTCATGTCATCAAGACCGCCGCTGGGGTTCCTGTGTTGGGGAGGTCTGAGACGTTTCCACCATAGGCCCTTCAGATGTTGGAATAGCCCTGCCATGGTCATAGGAGCCCATCCATCATAGCAAATCAACCCTGTGGAAGTTAGACCAGCGCCACAGGCTTTGAGAGACTTCCAGTCGAGCCAACAGTCTTAGTCAGCTCTCTGGGTCAATACTGAGGGTTGGCAATGGATGATGAGTTCATTTCAATGGATACTATTGTTGCTTTTCTGCGGTGAAATCACCTGACAGGCCAGGATAGGGAGCAAAAGGATTGACTCGGGGATGTAGAAGCAGTGTTCAATATTGGTTCATGAGAACACATCCTGTATAACGCCTTGAAGCATGATGTTTATTTATATCCTTGTTAACCTTTAATTAAACAGCCAATCACTTCAGGTGCAAATCTTTTTACGAGAGAGCTCATGTAGCTTAAACGCTGCTTAACACTTCGAGTGAACATGCACTGCTTGACCCTGTTTAATGTGTTTTGATGTTAGCGGACATATATAAAACAAACTCACAAGGCCTCTTTCAAAAGATGGGTGCACGTGCGCTATGCAGCACCACCCATGCAGGTATGTGAGCAATGCAGTGGTTAATGACTCCAAGGGGCTCGTAAAGGTGGGCCAGTGGTGGTCTGGTTGGAGGTGGACACGGCCCTTTATCAGCTGTGTTTCAGCTCTGCTCTGAGAGAAGAAAGTCCCGTCTGTGCTCTGGGATAAGGAAACAGTGTTCTGTCAACGGACGCCTTCTGAACAGGTTCACATAGACATTCACATTCACATACACTTAGACGCACACACGCATGAACACACACAGTGAATCAGTTCTATTCTCAAATTTCACCATGTCATGACATCCAAAAGTCCATTCGTGTAAAAACGTTCCCTCCTTGATCATCTGATTAGCAACTTATAGCATACTGATTGACCTACCACGTACCTTGGTCATTACGTAAAGTTTGTGTGTCTGTAAAACACGCACACCTTCCCAACATGTTCATATAAATACAAGCGAGGGCCAAAGTCAACTCCCTCAAAGTGGCACCATATACAATTATTTGCTTTCCTGCTGCCCCTGATCCCATTAAGCCCCTGTATCCCTCACCCTGACGTCTGCTACAGGAGAGAGAGTCCAAACATGATACTGTAGCAGGCAGCGACCATGTTCAAAATGCACCTCAGATGCAGAGAACATAAGCTTGCACAAGCTGCTTTCAGCTGATTTCCACTTCCACAGACAACTATTACAATCAGCGAGGGGGTATTCATTTCCTTTGACTCACTCGACACAGTTCCTGTGACAGATTTGGACGTGCACTAGAAATCAGAGGCCGGGCTCATTGTAATGTACTGATGTTCACAGTGCATTAATTCCTTGACCCATGAACTGTTTGATACTTACATATGATCATAACAGGGAGTGCCACATACAGTATCATACACTCTTTGATAATAAAAAAAAAACATACAGGCTCGTTAGCACCCTTCATAGAGGTATGGAGAACCCTTAGGAGATAAAGGGCTTGTAGGTAGAACCTCATAGAGAGTTCTATGTGGAACCCTTAGAAGATAAAAAGGGTTTGAGGCAGATCCCTTCATTGAGGGTTCTAGGTAGAACCCCTTACAAAGGATTCTACTGTACCTAGAGCCATAAAGGGTTCTCCCACAGGGACAAGCCGAAGAACCCTATATAGTTCTTGTTAGAACCCCTTTTCTAAGTGTGTACTGCCAAAAGATAATGAAGTGAGGTGAAAGGGCCAGTAAGTACAGTAAATTGGCTCCATTTGGAGGAAGCTAATGCTAGTCCCTCTCAGCTCTTTACCCATGGATCTACAGAGCCAGGCATACACAGTGCTCACTATTCAACTCCAACAGGAAACAAAATAAACACTCCACGCTTAAAACAAAAGTACCACTGATGGCGTTTAACAGAGCTTTTCTTAAGGAGAGAGCGCACTCCAGTGCACTTCACAGTGCTTAGCCCCAAACAGATGTAATCTGCCTTGATTTCCCACAGGTACGAGGCTTGGGCTATCGACCAAGATAAGCCAACAATGTCAGCATCAGTGTACTGTACAAGCGCCAATCTATCCAGTGTGAACATAATCAAAATACTTCAATATTCAGCAACACATGTAGTACATGGAGTCTTGTATGGGCCATGCTGTATCTCTGAGGCCTTGGCTGCACTCATAATAACCATAACACCTCAATTAATGCAGTTAAAGAAACCTATTTTTCCCATCTGCTGCTGTTGTAGGTGCTCTGACAATTAGCTGTGTCAGTAAAGTAGTGAAGAAGGGAGTTAGGACACTCAGACAGTAACGGAGGCTGTAACGAACTGTGGGTGGTCATAGGCTACTGTGCATAGACACAGTATTTGCCCTTTTCCCATTGAGGAGTGCCTATGCGGTAATTAGACAGTGAAAAGTGTTTCTGTTGCTGTCCCTTTTCCTCTCTCATAAGCATAATTCCATATTTCAGTCAAGTCAGTTTCCTTTCCAACCTTGCTTTCCAGACAGCAGAGTAAACAGTAGGCCTGAGAGAGAGAGAGAGAGAGAAAGAGAGAGAGAGAGAGAGAGAGAGAGAGAGAGAGAGAGAGAGAGAGAGAGAGACACTCTGGTCTGAGGGTACCGCACCCGCTGTCTCCCAGAGGTGTGTAAGGTTGCTTTGTGTGTCCTCCCTCATGTTTGACTGTGTTTCCTATTCAGGTAGTAAAAACAAGGCAACTCAGCCAGGATGCCTGGTGCCTCTGAAGAATGTGGCCTTTTCAGTGAAAAGAACTTCTGAATGAAGGGAAATGTCTACTGGTCCCGCGAGGTTTCATCTGAAACTCTGTTGTCTACGTCAATCACCCTGTGTCAAACCAGGGGAGGCTGGTGGAGGTAGAAATCGGAGGACGGGATCATTGTAATGCATGGATCGGAAGGAGGAATGGTATCAAACATGTTGGAATGGAATAGAATGGAATGAGTGTTTGACACTATTCCTCATTCCATGACAGGCATTACAATAAGCCAGTCCTCCGCCAGCATCCCCTGGTGTCAACTCTGTTACGCCAACTCTAGTACCTGCAGCACAGATCTGTGTCTGACTGGACTCAGATACCAGACACGAGCTGGGAGGGACTGGGTAAACATAGTTGATTGGATTTGCCGCTTACAACTTGTTTCGGACTAGTTGTAAGAGAGGTTTGCGAGGTGTGAAACATGATGTTCTTTATCCAGGTGCAGTAATATAGTCAAAGCTACTGTAATGGAAAATACTGTGAATACATCAACAGGAGTAGCTGCTGTAATTTTCCTTGTCGGTCACACTGTATTCCTTGAAAACATGAGTAATGTCCTCAGGTTTGACACAATGGTTTGTGTCGGTCTATATAAAACATTATCGATTGCAGGTTGTACTGTAAGTGATTTTTCAGTTCCATAAAAGAGAGCTTGTTGCCAGGGTATTTGTATACTGAGGTGGGGTTTGAAGGTGTAGCACTAGTTTTAAGACATGTGCACATTCTTCCAGCTGAGTCAACCATCACTCAGTCTTGCCCATATGTGTATATTTTCCCTCCTATTTTCCAGGTATGCTGTTGCCCAACAGCTCAATTCTACATTTAGAATGATATAAATATCCATATGACGTGTCCATGTGAATACAGCGGAAAATGCCACAGTAGTGGCATCTATGGTTCAGGGGAGGTCAGCATCTATGGTTCAGGGGAGGCTGGTGGAGGCAAAAATCGGAGGATGGGCTCATTGTAATGCATGGCATGGAATAGGGAATGGTTTCAAACACACACACTAAATCTGGCCGTTGGATTGGTGACACAGTGCACACATCGAGCCACGCTGTGTGACGCCAGGATCGCCCCTTTGAAGTTCTGTCCAGGCAGTTCAGTTAAATTCAGTTACAGTGAAAGTGGAGTGAATTCACGCCTCCCAAAACCTCACACATTCAGCATTCTCCCCATTCCTGCATTCCCCTCACGTTCAGTTCAGTATTGCTTTGATACAAAGATAGAAAAACAGGGAACAGACCAGGTAGGTGGGTAGGGCAGGAAAAGCTTCTGAAAACAACCCCAGTCACGGGCCTGTCATACATGGAAAACACACCCTGTGGGTTGTCCGCGGGCTGGGGGGGTCTATTGAGGAAATGCGGGTTACCCTAACCCTATCCATATTTGAATGAAAACCATTATTGCATTGAGTCATTATTGCCACCAAGACCAGACAGAATCCTTACACTTTGGAGAGGCTGGAAAAAACTCCCACTTAAGATCAATCTGGACACCCAATTCCAGACAAGTGGACCTCTTTTTAGAGTTCCACCTCAACCACATTTTTAGGTGTGTAATTTTTTGTAATTGCATGTGTTGCTATTTCCTTCGCCTCCGAGTGTTGAGTAGTGCCACAGCAGAGGGTCCACCCAATGAAAGAGCCTCTGTCTGCCCCATGGCCTGCCCCCCTCTCTTCCTGCTCTGTGTTCTTCCCCTCATCGCTCCCTGTGATGGAGGGAGAGAGGAGGGATGGAGATATGTAAATGTCCTCCCAGCTTTTGTCATGGCTTTAGGAGCCATTATGGTAGCTCAACCGTGACAGCACAAAGAAATGGAGAGAGCAGGAAAATGGTAGCCACCATTCACCCTCAGTTTGAGAGGAATGACACAGTCTAGAGATTACAGTCGTGTGTCCCTCATACAATTGAGACAGTGCCTTCAGGGTGAATACAAGTGTTGCATCTGAAATTGAGTTGCATAGGCCCACTCTAATGAATTACCAAGACATTAGCAGAGCTACTTGGTGTTATAGAGACGGGACAACATAAATAAATCACAGTGAAATTAATTTATCCGGATTATTTTCCCCACCCAGATTTCAGATAGGCTAGTGCCTCTGATGTGCAAATGTAAACCATTACCTCACTCCACTGGCATAAGGTGCCAAGAGGCAGGCTGAACGCTTTTCTCCATCCCTCCCCTCACTCCTCTCTGTTCCCCTTGCCCCCCTTTTAAGATTTTTGATGTTATGTTATGCGACTGACACATTAGCTGGTAAGTATTCAACTAACTTTATTAAACATTTCGTGACTTTACAGTACCTAGCTACGGTGGCCTCTTAGGACCATAATAGTGTCTCACAGGATATCCTTACATCTCCCTTCTTCAGTAAACAAAAACAGATTCACTGTGCACTCTTTAACATAAAAATAAATAAATGATAATTTGGTGCCAGAGGTTGCCAGCACTTAGCACACCGTAGGAGGACGGTCTTTACCACCGCCTCATAAAAGACAGACTGTGTCACGATTACTTTAGCCTAACCTGAGCATTAGAACATGACTCAACAATAAAGAAACACATTACCTGGTATTAAACAGAACTCATGACCAGATACTAAGGCTCAACACATTACCTGATGTTAACACTTTTAACTCAACAATGAGGCTACACATTACCTGATGTTATCACTTTTAACTGATCATTTCCTTTTTCTTTTTCAAATAAACTTATTATAGTTCAACTGTGTAAAAATGAGCGTCTGCTATAAATCAAGTCTGTCAGGGGCTTTTCTAATGCGTTCTGACCGTCTCTCTGGAGCTGCCTCCGGCTCTGTCATGACAGGTGCATTCTCCTCTAAAACCCCTGGCTGATCGTCTGTTTCTGTCCCATGCTGTGCACATTTGTCCCTGTGTTCCTCTATTGAAGGAACTGCATTGCCGACCTGTGTTTTAAGTAGCTGCAACCTGTTTCGCCTGACCACAGCCCCGGTGTCCGTCTGGACTGCGTAGGACCTCGGAGCCACTTCATCCAGTACTGTTCCAGCGCGCTGCCAGTCCTGTCTTTCTGTGTTGAAAACTCTGACTCTGTCGCCCGCCTGCAGAGGTTGCATCGCTTTTGCTGTGCGATCAAAGTATCTCTTTTGTTTTTCCTTTAGTTTTTTCATGGCCTCCAGTACAGGTGTGGAGGCTTGTTTCTTCACTGTTGGGATCAGTGTCTGTAGTCGTCTGCCCATGAGCAGTTCAGCCGGAGATTTCCCGCACGCCAGAGGTGCTGCTCTATAAGCCAGCAGAGCCAAATAAAGATCCTCACCATTCTCTGTTGCCTTTGTCAGAAGACTTTTCACTATTTGAACACCCTTTTCAGCCTTGCCATTAGCCTGTGGGAAGTGTGGGCTTACTGTGACGTGTTCAAATCCATACTCTCTGGCAAACTGCTTGAACTCCTGACTGGCATACTGAGGCCCATTGTCCGAGACAACAGTTCCTGGAATGCCATGTCGTGCAAAGCTGGACTTCATATGCTTAACTACTCCCGTTGCTGTTGTGCTCGTGAGCAGAGCCATCTCAGGATAGTTGGAGTAGTAGTCGATCATCAGTAGATACTCTCTCCCCCTGAAGTGGAACAGGTCTGTCCCAATTTTTTCCCAGGGGTGCTCCGCCCTCATGTCTGTGAGCAGCGGTTCTCTTTGCTGCCTGTGATGGTAAGTAAGGCAAGTGGTCATTTATCATCTCTGCTATGTCACGATTCATGCCTGGCCAGTAAACAGTCTGTCTGGCTAGTCTCCTTGTTTTCTCTATGCCCAAGTGCCCTTTATGCAGTATTCGGAGGACCTCCTTCCGCAGCTTCGTTGGAATGACTATTTGGTCACCTTTCAGCAACAGGCCATCAGCCACCGCCAACACATCCTGGAATGAGTAGTACTGCGGGCACGCTTGCTTTGGCCACTCATTTTGCATGTGCCATATCACTTTCTGGAGCTGGCAGTCCACTGCTGTCTCCATCACTATCTTCTCTTTCAGGGTAGAGCTCACAGGTAGAGCCTCCACCACAGCATCCACGTGGCCTCTTATGGATTCCTCTGTGCCATCTGTGTTCAGTCCTTGTGCTGGTCTGGCCCTTGACAGAGCATCAGCCACTACCAGGTATTTCCCCGGCTTGTATGACAGTTCATAGGTATACTTCTGTAGACGCATCATCATACGCTGGATGCGTGGTGTCATCTCATTCAAGTGCTTTTTGCTGATTGTTATGAGTGGCTTGTGGTCAGTCTCAAGTTCAATGTGTGGCAAGCCAAAGACATAAGAGTGGAACTTGTCACAGCCAAAGACGATCCCCAGACACTCTTTTTCTATCTGCGCATATCTTTGTTCTGTTTCTGTCATGGATCGTGCAGCATAAGCCACTGGTTTCCAAGCACCATCATGATACTGCAGCAAGACGGCCCCCAGTCCATCTTTTGAGGCGTCCGTGGAGATTCGCGTCTTCTTACTCGGATCAAAGAAGGCCAACACTGGCTCTGTGCTTAAAATGTCTTTGATTTCTTTCCACTCTTTGTCATGTGTATGGTGCCAGGACCACTCTGTGTTTGACTGCAGGAGCTGGCGGAGAGCAACAGTCTTTGTGGCAAGATTGGGCACGAATCTTCCCATGTAGTTCACCATCCCTAATGCTCTTTGTACCGCCTTCTTGTCTGTTGGCTGGGGCATGTCAGTCACTGCTTTGATTTTGTTCATGTCCGGCTGTACTCCTGCCGGTGTCAGTCGATCCCCAAGAAACGTGACGTCTTGTGTGCTGAACTGGCATTTCTCCTTGTTCAATCTGAGCCCGTACTTGTGGACTCTCTGAAGTGCTCTGTGCACTCTGCTGTTGAGCTGTTCTTGGGTCTCCGCCCATATGATGACATCATCAATATAAACCCTGACCCCCTCCAGTCCTTCAAACACATTCTCCATTGCACAGTGAACAATTTCTGGTGCTGAGGAGATACCAAAGGGGAGTCTCTGATAGCTGTAGCGCCCAAAGGGCGTGTTGAAGGTGCATAGGTCTGCACTTGCACTGTCAATTTGCAGCTGCCAAAATCCATGTGACGCGTCAAGCTTTGTGAACCATTGTGCCCCAGCCATCTCACTCAGGATCTCTTCTCTTGGGAATTTGATATTGTTCTCTGAGGATGTTTTCGTTTAGGTCTTTTGGGTCCATGCATATCCTGAGAGCTCCATTTGGCTTTCTTACGCAGACCATTGAGTTGACTCACTCCGTGGCTCCCTTGGTGGGTTGAATGACATTTAATGACACCATTCTGTCCAGTTCTTTGCGAAGATCTTGTCTCAGCGGAACAGGAATTCGACGTGGAGCATGCACCACAGGTCTAGCATTATCCTTTAGTTTAATGCTGTATGTGAACGGCAGCACCCCTATGCCATCAAAAATGTTGGGATACTGCACTTCCCAGTTGTCTGCTTGTGATGTGGTGACTCCTGCATTTTTCATCTGCGGTGACTGTACTTTTCTCTCTGTCTTGGCAATGTTTAGAACACGCTTAACAAGTCCCATTTCCTCACAAGCTTGATCTCCCAGTAGGGAATCCTTCCCTTTTGGTACTATCACAAACTGTAGATGTCTCTTAATGTGCTTGTTCTGGACTTGCCCTAACCTGCAGATGCCCTGTGTTTCAATCATTTGTCCATTGTAAGCTCTCAATCCCACTTTTTTGTTTTCTATGACTGGCTTGTGGCGCAGAGCTTTGAAGTCTTTCAATGTAATAAGATTTGCCATAGCTCCTGTGTCAAGTTTCATGTGAATCTCTGTTCCATTTACTCTAAGTGGCACAATCCACCTGTCTGCATTTATTGTGTTCACACTAACTTCCAGTGTCGAAGAGGCCTCATTCATCACAGTGACAGTGTCAGTAAAGAATATGTCATCCACATCATAGCCTTGCTCGCTCTCTTCCATCATATTAATTTGTTTCTTTTCTCTAGCAGATAGGCACACTTTTGCGAAATGATTTTTACCCCTGCACTTCGAGCAAACTTTCCCATATGCGGAGCATTGCCTGAAGCGATGTTTCCCACCGCAGCGCCTACAGTTCATGACGTAGTCTGATCCTGTTTCACGTGCACTAGAACGTTCCCCCTCTGAGCGAGGTGCGCTAGCTCTGACCACCCTGTCTACACCCACTGGTGCTTCAGTAGTAACGGATGGCTTCTCAAAAATCTTTATCTGCATCTCAGTCTGTTCGCTAGATCTGCAAATTCTGAGTGCATCTTCTAATTTCAGACTGTCTTCCCGTAGCAGGCGTTCCCGCACCTTTTTATTGCGTATTCCAAAGACTATCTGATCGCGTAGTATGGAGGACTGCATGTCGCCATAGTTACAGGATTGCACTTTCAGCCTTAGATCAGTCACATACGAGTCAAACGATTCATCTTGCTGCTGTACACGGCAACGAAAGACATGTCTCTCGTATACTTCATTCTTTTTCGGACTACAGTATGCATCAAACTGTTCCGGAACTTTGTTCAGTTTGTTTTTATCTCCATCCTCTGTAAACTCAAACGTGTTGTATATTTCTATCGCTTGTGTCCCTGCTATCGTAAGTAACAATGCTACTTTCCTCTCACCGGTCTTGTCGTTGGCGCCAGTTGCAGTCAAATAAAGTTGAAACGCCTGTTTAAACTGTTTCCACGCATAATCCACATTTCCTGTGAGCTTCAATGGTTCTGGTGGTTTTATGACATCCATCCCGTCTTTCTCACACAGACATTAACTTTTAATACTTTTACTCCTGGTACCATGTTATGTTATGCGACTGACACATTAGCTGGTAAGTATTCAACTAACTTTATTAAACATTTCGTGACTTTACAGTACCTAGCTACGGTGGCCTCTTAGGACCATAATAGTGTCTCACAGGATATCCTTACATTTGACAGCTAAACTTTCTCCCCGTTTGAAAGGAGACTCTTTTCGCTCCAAACTCACGCACGGAGCAACACTCTACCTGAGCTCGCGGACTTGTCACCTGTTGACTGGGATTTTAAAGTCGCACATGCTGCAAGTGACATTTACGGAAGAAAATACAAGAAACGAGAATATACAGTTCTCCAAGAAATAAGAAGATTAGCACCTATTTGTAACGTATACATTTACCTTTTCGCCAGGAGTGACTGTGACCGCACGGTGAGTTTGTACTCCCCAATATAGATACAGAGGAGGGTGGATATATATTTTTCATATTTCTATCGTGATTTTATTCAGGACAGAATGTTGTAGTGCTTTATTAGATTAATCTAACACTACTTACAGTCAGTGGTATGTGCGTGGTTATCATGCAACGTCGGTCCTCACCATGGTTACAGCTGCAGTAAGATTGTCTCGCATCCATCTATCCATCTCTTCCTCTATTAAAAATGGGAGCGTGTATGCAGTATGAGCCTGTATATTATGTTGGCGATCATTGTGAAAGATTTACATCGTCTGGAAAATTAAATGTAAGGGCTTATGCATGTTTTGATAACATTAGGATATTTATAAAGACAGCGCAGGAATAAACATTGGTTAATATGGATTCCCTCACAGAGGGTAAGCCTACTGTGAATTATTATATTACTGGGTTTTCTTCTGACATCCAAGATTGAATACTTTAAGATAAATAAATACAATCACTTCAGGAAAACTTCAGTTAAACATAAATTATTGATTGAACCTTCACATTATTACAAGGAAATGCATTGATTGACCCTAATCAGTAGTCTATTGATGTTGTACCAATGTTCTTACTGTTGTGTCTGACCAGCCGGGTATCTAACCTGGGTCATCTGTGTGACTCAAGACTGCCAAGTCACCAAGGCTTCAGCTCACAGGGCTAATATGGTCTCTTGGACTCAATACATAGTTGATTAATGCTGTGCCTAAGCTTGTAGTTTGTGTCATAGACACAAATTCAAAGCATGTTTTTTTTCTTCGGCCTTTCCAATACCCACGAACCAAAAACAAATCACTTTCACATTCAGAGTCTTTTTTTCTTTCATTATCAGAGTGAAATCTCTGTTTTTGTGATTGAGTGTCCTTCACATCCATTAGAGCTATGGAACGGACTTCAATTGCTCCCAACATGCCTTCGCGCTAACCAACCGCCCTCTCCCTCTCGCTGAATGTCCGCAGTGTTACGCTGCCATTGGTCTCCAGCGGTATGGAAAGGGCCTCCTCTGAAATACACTGCCGTGTTTACATTGGCCCTGGTGTCATCAGAGCTCCTATAATAGCAGCTTCAGGGGGAACAGACTAGGTCTTATAGGCCTGAGCGTCTACGGGAATAGACCCTACCACACTAGCTGAATGGACACACTGTGGAGCTAGTCGCTAGCATGGCATTCACATAACGTGGCTGCTGATGAACTGTCACTTTTTAAAACAGGACGTTTTTAGTCCATATTAGCCCTCAAAAGCCCCACTTTTTGCTACCGGCTTTGAGCATTGTTTCGAGGGTATTTCTTTCAAGGCACTTACCAGTTAAGCCTTTGTCAACCCTGTTTTAGATTGCTCTCATGAGGTTTGGGTTCTGTAAAACACGGAGAGCAGTGGTGGCTGGTGGAGGTAGAAACCGGAGGACGGGCTCATTGTAATGCATGACACATGTTTTGATACCATTCCATTGGTGCCATTCCATGCATTATAATGAGCCCGTCCTCTAATTTTTACCTCCACTAGCCTCCCCTGATTGAGAGCAGTTCTTTTATTAAGCCTAAATCAAGTCTAAAGTAAAATACATACAAACCTACTCTAGTAAGGGAGCCTACAGGATGTTTCCTCTGTGCCATAGTGTCCAGGTGTAATCCTCCATGTGTGTATTATCATGGCACAACTGCCCTAGCACAGAGGTGCAGTATCCCTGGGCTGTGCCAGAGGTGGATCCCTCTATCTGGCCTGATGGAATCTTGGCTCACCTGGCAGGTTATCCCAGGACAGTACTGGTCCGATGCTGGGACTGTTCCTCCTGCTCTGACCAAAAGTGCTACTGTATAATTCATGGTGCAATTAGGCCAGTGGAGGCTTGGGGAGGTAGAAATTCGAGGACGGGCTCATTGTAATGCATGGAAAGGAACAACGAATCGTATCAAACATGTGGCACTTGGGCATTGCATTTGTTACATGATCCAAGAGATCTTCTGGTCATTCTAGTGTGTCATTCTAGCCCTGCTGTACCTTGTTCAGGTTCCCTTGTACTCTAGATAGCATTGATAATACCAGTGACGTATGTCGTATTTATGTGAAGATTAGTCTGGAAAACAAGTTGTTCTCCTCAGTGGGTGTAACCCCTTGCTCTGAGAATAGCATGCTGACCACAGTGGTCCCAGTATTTTGTTGAGAGATCACTCCTATGGCTATTTGCTGCTAATGTCCCATGATGTTCCCATCAGCAAAACAGTAGTGTTTGTTTAATTTCTGAAACCTGCCGGTAGTTTGAAATGGCCCAAAGCCGACTGTAGCAATGTCCGTTTGTACACAGAGGCAGACGCAGTATGGAGGTAAGGGATTTTCTCCCGTTTATTTTATCAAAGGGGTTTGCTGGCTCGGCTCGGCTTTCCAGCCTCGTTCAAAGTCTTTTGGCCCTTTTGTCCTGTGCTCGGCTCGGCTCTCCTCCGCTCTCGCCGTCAGCTTCTCCAGCCTAGCTCCCTTACTGAAATGGCAGAAGCACACCCATCTTAAACATTCGCCGGCGAGACTTAATTCGCAGCAGGTGTGCAACAAAAGTCTCGCCGACACAACCCCGGCCACGGTCCTGTAGCTCCCTCTACAGGCCGAACGCTGCATGTCCCCCCACACCGACACAGACACAGACATATATACACACACACACACACACACACACACCCGTGGTATAACCACCGCTTGAGGTGTGGCCAGTAAGGCCAATACGTCATCCACGCAGGTAGCCTGTATGTTATTGGCTGTTCTAAACTCCAGATGTCCTCTGTTACACCCACACACTGACCTGAGCTGTGAGACAGGAGCAGGGAGGGACTCAGAAATAACCCAACTCAGCTCTAACGCAATAACGGAAAACTTGAACGTTTACTTTTGAAATAACTGAGTAGCTCTTTGTTGCTTGCAAAGAATATTGCATGCGTGAGTGTGGGTGTGTGTGTGAGTCAGTGAGTGAGTGAGTGAGTGAGTGAGTGAGTGAGTGTGTTGGAAGATATTCCTGTTGGTCCATGGCATTCTCTTCCCTCCAATTTAGAAGTTTTATCAGTAACTTTCTCCTGTGGGGAAAAGCCCTTCAGCCAGCCAGCCCTAAATTAGCCTTGGCAGGAATATTGTACTGTGTAGCCTACTGCATTCACACATCGTTAATGTGCAGGCATTCATGTGTAACAATAAAGCCCTTTTCATAACCTGTTATATCAGAATGAATTCTTAGACTGTCGAGCAACCCAATATCTAACCAGTGTGGGATAACATTCCTGTGGTCTCTGCCCACAATTGAGCTGTTCTAGAAATGGATGCTAAAGCTACTGTATTCATAACAGTGTACTGTACATGCTCTCCACGCAGTCCGCTGTGATGTCATTCATGGGTTTGGGAGGTATTGGAAGACTGTTCTTCAGGGGCAGCTGGTGGAGGCAGAATTCGGAGGACAGGCTCATTTTAATGCATGGAAAGGAATGTGTGTTTGAT
Organism: Argentina silus; assembly: GCF_951799395.1. Classification (NCBI taxonomy): domain Eukaryota; kingdom Metazoa; phylum Chordata; class Actinopteri; order Argentiniformes; family Argentinidae; genus Argentina; species Argentina silus. Next base: position 15,891,012 of record NC_139673.1, on the reverse strand, counting down.
ACCATTCCTCAATCCATTCTATGCATAATGATGAGCCTGTCCTTCAATTTCATCCTCCAATATTCCATGTCAGGCATCACAATGAGCCTGTCCTCCGATTTCTGCCTTCACCAGCCTCCCTTGGTGGAGATACTGTATATGAAAGTAGTTGCAGTTAGTTGACTGGGGTCACGTCATGATCTTCATAGTGGAGTGTTGCAGAATGGTCTGCTATGTTTTTTCATGGGACAAATTAGGCCCCTCAATTAGTGATAGTGATATACAATAATTATCTTAGAGGTTACATTGAAAGTAATATGACTATGAAAAGAGAATAACTTTTTTCTCTTTTAATTCCAGGTAAAATATGAATAGGTGGTTGTTATTACTATGTGTGTGTCTGCCGGTCATCTCGGCTACATTCACCTACGAGGAACACTCCTTTCTGGGTAAGTGGTCACATAAAGCCACATCGCACAGTGCACAGTTAAAGTTAGTTTAATTCATAACTCACTAGCATGTTTTACAGGCACACGACTCCCTGTTTTATGTCCATAAAATGACATGCTTCTTATTTGTTGATGTATGTTTGTGTGTGTGTGTGTGTGTGTGTGCGTGTGTGCGGGTGTGTGTGTGCGGGTGCGGGTGTGCCTGCCCTCTCCTCCCACAGACCCTGAGGACATCCTGAGTGTAAGCATCCCTCTGGAGTTCCCTCAACGCCCTCTTCTGGGTGGCACCCTGGTGCTGCCCTGCTACTTCCAGGTAGGACTTCCTGCCAGTGACACCATAACCCAATAAAAATAAAATAATAAACCAATTGATAAATCAACCAGTAAGTTATTGTGATGCCATATTCCATTATCACTCCCTCCCTACCTACCTCCAGGACCATACTGTCCACGACCCAGGTGCCCCCACCATCGCCCCCCCTGTCCCACCGCATCAAATGGAGCCACGTCACCAAGGAGCGGGTGTCTGTCATCCTAGTGGCCATGGACGGAGAGGTCCGGGTGGAGGAGGAGTACCTGGACCGGGTCCACATGGTGGGCTATCCTCAGACCCCCACAGACGTCAGTATCAAGATCACAGAGCTGCGCTCCAATGACTCTGGCATCTACCGCTGTGAGGTCCAGCACGGCATCGAGGATAGCTTTGACACCGTGGACGTCCATGTTCAAGGTAGGGAGGGAGGAAAGGCAATGTTAGTGTCACTCACAGGCTGAGTGAATTGATCTTAGATGTATAGATCTTACCTTGTAAGTATCCAGGAAGTGAAAAGATAGACAAATCTTGTTCAAGGATTTACTTTGGCTTCAATGGCAGCTATGCCAATGTCACGCCCAGGTGACACAACCTGTGCATGACATATGATCAGATGACTTGTCAAGGTATGGTTATATGTTATGATATGATCAGGGGAGGCTGGTTGAGGTAGAAATCGGAAGACGGGCTCATTGTAATGCATGGAATAGAATGAGGAATGGTATCTTTGACATGATATGATATGATATGATATATACACATAGGGCCACATATAAGCGCTCTGGTCAAAAGTAGTAAACTAGTATATGGGGAGAATAGGCTGTCATTTGAGATACTGTACTGTAGCCACTGTTACCGTAAAGCCCATGTGTCTCTCCTCAGGTATTGTGTTCCACTACCGGGCCATCACCACACGTTACACTCTGACCTTTGAGAAGGCCAAGGCGGCGTGCATCCAGAACAATGCGCTCATCGCCACCCCAGAACAGCTTCAGGCCGCCTACGACGAGGGCTTGCACCAGTGTGACGCCGGCTGGCTCTCTGACCAGACCGTCAGGTCAGTCTATGTGTTATACTGTATATATCTATACTAGAGCAGAGGTGGCAAAAAAACTCTAACTTGTGGGTTGCATCAGTGGGTGCACCTCAATAGTCTATAAGAAGCTTTCTCTCCTCGTCTGCTTTATGTCATCTGCACTGAAGTGAAAGAACAGGACAGGCTAAAACAAAACCTCTTGCACATCCACCAGGTTGCTTTCATCTATCATAATGTTGTCAGATCAGTGCAGATTACGGAGAGGAGATGATATTGTTTGAAGATAAGGGAGAGGAGATTGCCTAACCTGTCTCTGTCCTCCAGTTCAATTACAGTACATAAAGGATGATGCTGTGATGTATTTTTGTTTTAAGGTTTTCCATTTCCTGTGGAGTTTTGGTTTCCAGTGTTTGGTTTTGATCCTCTGAGCGTGTCACTTCCTTTACTGAGCCTCTGAGCGTGTCATTTCCTGTAGAGACACAGAGCCTCTCTCTTGTCCTCTTTTTTATCCCTGGCCGAACCCACAGGGTTGTGTTTGCCTTCCTATGATCTCTCCTGCTCTGTTGACCACCTCCTCACTATGAGAGAATGCTAAATGCTCTCCCTGCTAAACCCCTGTAGCTGATTTCTCACAAGCACCATGGACCATTGGTCAGCTTATCCAAAAGATTTCTTCGAGAGACCCTCTGTATTGACACAGCATTTGGAATGACGCAAATAGGATCATTCTATCCTATTTATAATACAAATAAAGAGTTTCAGAAACTGCTTGTGTAGATTTGATGTGATCCTAACTGCTACTGTCTTTGAACCAAAGGTACCCAATCCATGATCCACGTGAGAACTGCTATGGCGACAAAGAAAAATTCCCTGGGGTGCGAACCTACGGAGTGAGAGATGTCAACGAGACTTATGATGTGTACTGTTTCGCTGAGAAGATGACAGGTACCCTAAGAGGACATCCTGGCTCTTTCACATGTGTTTTGTTTGTTGTTGTTGTTATTATGATTGTAAAAGGGCATTGTCAGTGACCTAACTGGGAAAATAAAAGCTGATTATACATGTTTGATAAATGAGAATGCGTTCAGGACATGATGAAAACTGATATTCAAGACACACCAACCAGTCTATCCTATTGAACGTTATGATCATTTCTCCTCCATCTCCACTCCTAGGAAGGGTCTTCTACTCTGGCTCTGTGGCTAAGTTCACCTTCTCCGAGGCTGAGGAGCAGTGCTTTAAGCAGGGGGCCCAGTTGGCTACTACAGGCCAGCTGTACCTGGCCTGGCAGGCTGGCCTGGATGTCTGCAACGCCGGCTGGCTGGGGGACAGGAGCGTCCGCTACCCCATCAATATCGCCCGGCCGCAGTGTGGAGGGGGACTGCTGGGGGTGCGGACCGTGTACCTCCATGCCAACCAGACAGGATATCCTCTCCCAGAGTCTCGCTATGATGCCTTCTGCTACACAGGTACTGAAGGTTACCATGGGAATGGGAACCATGTCACATTTCATGTTTTTACAAGCGGTTATTGTTTACCTATACCTTTATGGCATTGGGTTTGACTCTGTTAAAACGGTTACTGTTTGAGTGATGACGATGATGTTTTGTCTTTCACCATTTAGCTACTTAGTGTACATACAGTACAACAACCACCCGAGACATCCACAACATGTAAACCTTCCCCCTTTCACCCTCTGCCTTACCCAGAATCCCCTGACGAGGAGGGTTCGGCCATGCTGCCGACAACTACAGAGGCAGGGAGTGGCGTGCTGAGCATTGCCACAGTGACGGGGACTCCCGAGGTGTTCTTCAGGAAGACGACCACAGAGAGCGAGGCGAACCGAGGGGAGCTGGTTACCCAGAGGCCCACAGGTGTGGACTTCACCTACTTGGGCCAGAATGCCACGGAGCTGCCCTTACCTGAGCCCCCCAGTGTCACAGAGGTCATCACTGATGTGGTGGAGAGAGTTACCGCCAGGCCCGTTGTCGGGAGTGAGGTCATCAGGGGAACCGGGGACCAGTCACCCACAGGTCAGTGAGCTGATATGTGGTGGATTTGAGTGTAAAAATCGAATGTGTAGCAACGCTATCATAATTGACAGAGACAGACTATAAACTTAGGCTAGTTTTGACACGCTATTTTTGTGAGTTTTTTTTCAGAATTTCCAACGAGTGTTCTTTTTACACTCTCTAGACTCTTAACAAAAACAAAAATAATGAATTTCAAAATTCAAATGAGAAACGTAGAGACTTTGTCCTCTCCAATGTGTAGGGGTCGTCTTCCACTACCGTGCTGGCTCCAGCCGCTACACCTTCACCTTTGTAGAGGCCCAGCTGTCAGAGACTGGGAGCCTCCATCGCCACCCCAGAGCAGCTCCTCGCTGCCCACCAGGCTGGCTACCACCAGTGTGATGCAGGCTGGCTCCTGGACCAGACTGTCAGGTAAGAGTCAAGTCAGCACATACACATACACATACACACGCACGCACGCACGCACGCACGCACGCACGCACCCCATTTATCCTTTTGATGTATCATTATACCTATTCATATTAAGGAACAAAGCTACTTCCTCATGCACCTCAGGTACCCCATTGCGTCGTCCCGTGAAAAGTGTTCTGGGGACCTGGAGCATCTCCCAGGAGTCAGGTCCTATGGTCTGAGACCAGCTGATGAGCGCTACGATGTCTACTGCTACATCGATGGACTCAAGGGTGAGCTGCTCCCCAATGATAACCCAATGAGATGTTGTTGTGCTTCATGTTATCTTGACCTTGGATCTTAGTGTGTGTGTCCATCAGTGAAGGCTGGCGGAGGTAAAATCTGAAGACAGGCTCATTGTAATGCAAGCTTATTTGTAGTCAGTGTACAGTACAGTAGTCAGAGTCCAAATGTACAGTACAGTACTGACTGTTGGCTCGTCGTAAGTTGCTTGAATAGCTTTATAAATGTTAAGAGATTATTATAACTTATCACAAACCATGACAGTAGCATCATACAGTACAGTAGGATTTGTTTTTAGAACACCATCACACCAGTGTTTCTCTTCTTTTCCATCCCCCCATCCATTCATCCTTTCTTTCTCCCCCTCCCTCTCTTCTCCCTCTGTTCTCCAGGTGAGCTGTTCCATGCTGGCTCCAGTGAGGGTTTCACCTATAATGAGGCTCTGTCTCACTGTCAGGAGCAGAATGCTACCCTGGCCTCCATCGGAGAGCTCTATGCAGCCTGGAAACTGGGCTTCGACAAGTGCAGAGCAGGCTGGCTCATCGACCGCAGTGTCCGCTACCCCATCAACAACGCGTGCCAGGGTTTTCAGAGCTGGCCAGTCCCTTGACGGACCTCACCCGGAAGGGTGCCCCGGATCCGGTCCAATGGTCGGGCCAGTGCCAGGGGTCGTTCGAGGCCCTTAAGGGAGCTCTTTGTGGAGAAACGGTCCTGTCTGCGCCTGATTTTAACCTCCCTTTCTCCCTACAGACGGACGCGTCGGATAGAGGGCTGGGAGCAGTGCTGACCCAGCGCGTGGAGGGGGCCGACCGACCGGTGCTGTACCTGAGCCGCAAGCTGTCGGAGAGGGAGGGCCGGTACAGCACCGTGGAGAAGGAGTGCCTGGCCATCAAGTGGGCGGTCGGCACCCTCCGCTACTACCTGCTGGGTCGCGCTTTCACCCTCTACTCCGACCATGCCCCCCTCCAGTGGCTCCACCGCATGAAGGATGTGAACGCGATGATCACCCGGTGGTATCTCGCGTTGCAGCCCTTCAACTTTTCGGTCGTGCACAGACCGGGGGCGCAGATGGTCGTGGCAGACTTCCTCTCCCGTGCAGGGGGGGGGGGGAGTAGGTTGTCGGCCGTCGGGTCCCCGGCCTGTGTCGGGCGGTGGGGGTATGTGGGGGGACATGCAGCGTTCGGCCTGTAGAGGGAGCTACAGGACCGTGGCCGGGGTTGTGTCGGCGAGGCTTGTTGTACACCTGTTGCAAATAAAGTCTCGTTGGCGAGTGCTTAACATGTGTGTCTCCATGACGAATTATAGCTATGACACAGCGCAGCTCCATCCTGAGTGGGGGGGGGGTGGGGGTGGGATGGGTGGGGGTGGGGGTATAAGATAACATTATTACTTTATTATCCCCTTGAGGAAATGTTGTCTGTGACATTGTGTTACATTAAAATACATTACACCCAGAATTGCAGGGCATAGACAATGACATACAAATGTGGTAAAGGCTTGACAAGTTAACAATCAGAGCCATTAGCATTTTTCTGCCTCCAAATGATCTGGTCTTCACAATGATTTTGATGATTTTTATTGTAAGAGACTGGAGTTGTGCTTGTCTAAGTGTGGTGTAACTCACATGGTCCCAGACGTGGTGGGGACTATGGGGATGTCCTCTGCCTCGGTGGGGATGGACCAGGGGATGTGGAACTGTGGAGCTAGCTCTCGCATCACTATATTCCTACAGAGAGAGAGGACAGAGAGGAGAGGAGAGGAGAGGAGAGGAGCGGAGAGGAGAGGAGAGGAGAGGAGAGAGGAGAGAAAGGAGAGAGAAGAGAGAGAGAGGAGAGATATTGTCAACTCATGAACCATCACGATCATCTGGATTGTCTGCAATTATAAGCACTAACAATATATATATTTTATTTAATTCAACCATTATTTATCCAAGTTAGTCTCACTGAGATCCAATATATTTAAATATATAATCTTAGATATATATGTACATCCACTTCAAAACACATAGCAAAAACACTTCAATATAGACATGATTAGTTCAATCAGAGTTGATAGAACAAGGCTGGAACCCAAGCCTGCTAACAGTGTGGTCCTCTTGGATCCAGACGTCCCACCCCTGGCGTAGGGTAACCATACTCAAATACAATATGACAGAAATAGCCGCTGGTGTGGCTTCGCGTACCCCAGGATCTTGGCACAGTCGTCATAGTACTTCATGGAGTTCTTCACGAAGCTGAAGCCATTGACGTCACACACGTAGGAGTGTCCGTTGGCTCGCAGAAGGTCAAACCCACACACCGTTTGCTGTAGTGACGAGAATTGTCGGTGAGTCACATTGAATCACATGCAGTGTCGTTGAGAGAGTGTTGTTGAGAACAGTTTCAGAAAAAGGGGGAGGCTGATGGAGGTAGAAATCTTTGACAGACACAACCTCCACAGGTTGTATCTACTCCACTTCATTTATCAATCATTGCGCTAAGAACAGTTATGCATCATGTCCAGACTCCACAACAGCAAAGAAGAACAGATATATTCTATAGTATGTGGCTCATGCAAGTAGCCAAAAGCCCAAAACACCTGGTGTTACGATCCCCAAGCTCCAGCCAACGGAGCCCCCTGAAGGAGGAGCCATAGCTGACCTTGAAGGCCAGGCAGACCTTGCGTGCCACCAGTTTCTCCATGGCGGTGAGCATGACAGGGTAGCGGATCTCCTTCCCCTCGCTGTCCCTCTCCACCTTCCCATCCAGAGCTGGGGACTTACGGGCCTCAGCGTGGGCATAGTCAGGTCCCACGGTTTACACCTGCAGTCACGCATGCACACACACACACACACACACACACACACACACATACATACATATATATATATATAAGTACATTACAACACAGATACAGTGTTGTATCTGTAGTATACTGTGCACGCGGGCGCACACACACACGCATACACACACACACACACACACACACACGCGCACACACACCCCTTAACGTCGGTGCCATCCGTTGGCATGAACTCTTCATAGATGTAGGAGCCTGTCTTTCTAACGTTGCTCTCTGGAGAGTACACGCTGCTTCGGCTCCCAATCTGAGAGAGAAACACAGTGTTAGATCTGAGAGAACCTCCGTCTCTATCAATTATCCACTTCAGCAAAGGAAAGTGCTTGTGTGTGCGGACTGAAAATGTATGTTTAACAGGAAAAGAGATGCTATCTGGACATAATCTGACTGATTCATGTGAAGATTTAGGTTTAGCTTTAGTCATGTTCTCAGTAGACAAGGTTGAGAGTAATGTTGCTAATGACAAAAGTGATAAAACCAGACATTGAGGTTGAGAAGCTATAAAACCTGACAAAGAACACATTTTATATGCTGATTATTTTATTACGAGGTTTAACAACGGTACTGAAAGCCCTCTGAGAATGTAAAGTGGGATCACGCTGAATAAACACAGGAATCGGATATCAAGTATATATACAGTCATGAGAAAAAATTAGGACACCCTATGAAAACCTTTGTCTTCTTCAACATATTCAAACATATGGACATTTGATATTCATTTGAACAATATTGAAAAATTTAGGTAATATAACTAAACAAATACAACTGAAACAAATTATTTAAAAAATGATTGGTAAAATGTAATTAATAGAAATGCAATCTTCTTGTGAGGAAAAAGTTAGGACACCCCCACATTTAGTTCCACTTAAAATGCCTAAAATTATAATAAAGAGCACCACATCAGGTGCAAATGATTAGAACATCGTTACAGAGGATTTTGGAGGAGCCTGTCCTATTTAAGCCTCAGATATTTAGTTTGGTTTGCTCTTGATTGTTGAAGTGAGTTGCCATGGCGAGATCAAAAGAGCTCTCTGAGGCCTTCAGAAGAAAAATTGTAGATGCATATGAGTCTGGGAAGGGATATAAAAAGATCTCCAAACTATTCGAAATTGGCCATTCCACTGTCCGGAAAATAATTTACAAGTGGAGAACATTTAAAACCACCACCAACATGGCCAGGTCAGGCCGCCCTAGCAAGTTCAGCCTAAGAGCTGACCGAAAGATGCTTAAAGAAGTCTCCAACAATCCCAGAATGTCATCACGAGACCTACAGGTATCTCTTGCCACAATTGATGTCAAAGTACATGCATCCACCATAAGAAAGAGACTGAACAAGTTTGCATTACATGGGAGGTGTGCAAGGAGGAAACCCCTGCTGTCAAAAAAAAACATCAGGTCAAGACTAAAGTTTGCCAGAGAACACCTAGAGAAAGACCAGAACTTCTGGAACAATGTGCTTTGGACAGATGAATCCAAAGTTGAACTATTTGGGCACAGTAAGAGTAGACATGTTTGGCACAAAACCAAGACAGCATTTGAGAACAAGAACCTCATACCAACTGTGAAGCATGGGGGTGGAAATGTCATGGTTTGGGGCTGCTTTTCTGCAGCAGGGCCTGGTCAGCTCACCATCATAGAATCCACTATGAATTTTGTATTGTATCAGAGGGTGCTTGAGGAAAATGTGAGACCATCTGTTCGAAAGTTGAAGCTGAAGCAGATGTGGACCATGCAACATGACAATGACCCAAAACATTCCAGTAAATCTACCAAGGAATGGCTCAAGAAAAATAAATTGAGAGTTCTGGAATGGTCAAGTCAAAGCCCGGATCTTAATCTTATTGAGATGCTGTGGATTGATTTGAAACTGGCTGTGCATGCAAGACACCCCTCGAACATCACACAGCTGAAAGAATTCTGCAAGGAGGAGTGGGAAAAACTTTCTCCCAATTGATGTCAGAGACCTGTAGACAGTTATAAGAAACGTCTAATTGAGGTTATTTCAGCCAAGGGGGGCAATACTAGCTATTAGGGCATAGGGTGTCCTAACTTTTTCCTCAGTAGGAATTGGCATTATTGTTAATTTTTCGTTAAATAAATGATTACAAAGTTACATTTTCATAGTTTTTTGTTCAATTACATCCCCTTTATCTATAGACATTGTTAGAAAGAAGATAACATATTGATATGTCCATATTTTTAAGAGAATAACTTAATATTTTGGGGGGTGTCCTAACTTTTTCTCATGACTGTATATACACAAGGCGGGAAAGAAATATTCTGAGAAACATAAATCATCTATAGCAGGATTACAGTCGTAGTCATAACATTTGTGTGTGCAGGTTTTGTTTAAAAGTACACAAATATGATTGACTAAATATTATGAATGACTAAAGACATTATAATCCGACTTAACAAAAACATGTCATTGTTTATGACATCTCCATATTCATGCTCCCCACCTTCTTGATAAAACACATAAGAGATGCTAACTTTGATCTCTAAATAATCTCCACTGCCCACCACACCGGAAACAGAGGGTTCTGTCTCTTTGATCTAGAACACTGATTTATGATGTTCTTCTCGCTCTCTGTCGGAACACTAGATACAATCTAATGTCACAGTGTTCCGTTCTGCTTATTACCAGAGAGAGAGAGGAGGGAGAGGGGAGAGAGAGGAGGGATGTGGCTTCAAGCACAGCCGGGTCTATTTCTGAACTGTTAATGTGCCCTAAAATAACAGCCATTACAACTGACTTGAGGCTGAGGGGGTGGAAGAGTGTAGGGAAGATAAAAAACAGGTCTGGAAACAGCCAGACATCTTCTGTGTTACCAGATTTAAAATAACTAGATAGGTGTTAGCAATACAGCAGAGCAGATACGGCTGGTGGAGGTATTCCACCGATTTCGGCCTCCACTAGCCTCCCCTATTGCCGACGCTTACCTAACCCTATTGGAAGGCTGTTCTGAAGGAACACGTATGGTTAGGGAATGGGGACCAGGACGGTCAGAAGAGAGACCTCTATGAAGGAGCAGCTAAGTGTATGGTTAGGGAATGGGGACCACAAAGGTCAGAAGAGAGACCTTTCTGAAGAGCCGTTGGCTGCCCCCGCCAGCTGAGGTGGGGTAGTAGATGTAGACGTTGTGGTCTTCAGCACAGACAGGCTTCTCCACGAAGGGTTTAGGAAACACCTCGCCGTCTAATGCGGCCGTCTAAACACCTCGCCGTCTAAAGTCTAATGCGGTCTTGTGTGGTCTTGTGCGGTCATATTTAGTTTTGGTTTCAGTGTGTTCGTGTGTGGCCTCCTACGTACCGAGTCAGCGTCATCGTCGTCCTCGTACAGCTCCATGTCTGTCCTCATGCTGCAGCCGTAGTCCTCCAGGCCCTCGCTCTCATCGTCCTCGCAGCCCACGAAGAATCTGGGAGCGCCGCGCTGGCTCTCGCCCGGGCTGGCGGGCTCTGACATCACAGTCCCCGGCGGCTGCCCTCAGCGTCCCGCAGCGCCATCGCCACACCAACACACCGTCGCCGTAGAGGGTCGCCGATGGGGGGGGGGGGGGGGGGGGTTGGGTTGGGTTTGGAATGGAGGTAAATGGGACAGGGGATGGTTAGGGGGGGGGCAAGGGTTCAGAAGGGGTATAAGGAGAGGGTGAATGTGTTGTGAGTGTCTCTGAGGTGGTGCTGCTAAAGTTGTACTCTTCATTCAGCAGTTCAAGGTGTCGTATTGCTGGGCAGGGCTTCTCAGGCGACCTCAGGGGCAGATATCACCATCCGAAGACAGCCCATTGCTCTGAGTGTGTGTCCACGATTAACATAATCCTACAAATGAAACACGAACACACATAAATCACACTAGGACATTCTGTAGCTGATATAGGATTTCATACAGGCCTAGTTCCAAACCGTTCCATTGCTCTGTGAAACCAGAGGCCTAATTCCATACCGACTGCTTCCAAACTGCTGTGAAGAATTGAACACCGAACCTCCCACCTCTGAGTGTGGCCGGGCTCGTCTATGGGAGCAGTCAGTGTGGCGTGGAGAACTGATAGTGTAAGTACCCAGCACCATGCTAATGTTACACCGCTAGGCCTGGCATCAGCAGAATGACGCGGCAATCTGGGGCCTGGTAAACAGAGAGAGAACTGCCATCTCCAGTGAACCGTGATGACCAGTATAGACAGGCATAGCCTACATCTCCCGCCGGGCCCCTCTGTTCACTGTAACCACTCATTACCCCAACATGCCAATGTCATAAAGCACTCTGAAGGACGCAACATCAGTCTCTCTGATCTCATATTTAGACAGCGGATTCTAAAGATGAATGTTGCTACTTGATACACCTAAATGGAACTCTATTGAATATGAAAACATTAAAATGTAATCCTTTGATATGTCAAATTGTGACTCTGTTTGTGAGTATTTTACTATGGGGAGGCTAATTGTGGAAGCAATATTGCTGTGACTGAAAGACAATGAAGCCGCCCAGAGGAACCCAATTAGGCTAGATCCTGCAATATACTTTTTTATTTAAATTAAAACATTTATTTATAGTATCCAGAAACATTTAAAAGTGACAGCATCCTGAGCTCAAAATGAGGCCAAATCCAAATGTAGCCAAAGGTTCATATAGACGCATCGCACAGCGGGCATAACAGACAGACAGACAATGGTGTTTGATTTCTGCCACGACCACACACGGCTGACAGCTCAATTCGGCTGAGACTGCAAGACAGTAGCCAAGTCCACACAGTAGCTCAAGCATTTAAAAGACTGATAGACCTGCAGCCACCATTAACTTGCTGCAGTGGAGAAAGCTCAAAGGACAATATTTTCGTTAATGGGGAGCAAAAGTCAAGTCTGCCTTCAGTAACTTCTAATAGGCTACAAATAAAGCAAATTAGTTCTCTGAATACATTTTTTGATACACTTTGATATTCGGCTGATGGTTTGGCAAATTGCTGAAACACAAGTCATTTTTCCTCTCATCTCCGCTTTGTCTCTACTCGAAAATAATAATAATGGAGAACTCAAACCGTCAAAACATTTAGAATGCCCGTTCCTAATAATAAGAGCATAGGCTGGATCTAATCACAACTACGCTCACACTTCCACCAAGTATGTTAGGCTACATCAGGGATTCCACTGTATGCAATTGAAGGAGGAATGGTACCATGGTACAATGGTACAATGGTATTCCATGCATTACAATGAGCCCGTCCTCCGATTTCCTGCTCCACAAGCCTCCCCTGGGCTACATGCTCAATACAGGGTCAATGCAAAACATCCCTATAGGTAAACTGCGTGCAGGTTGGCGTAGAATCTAAAAGGATAATACTGAAAGGTGATTCATCTTCATAAGCCCATCTTTCAGAAAGAGTCTCTCAAGTCCCTTCAGCTGAGAAAATATTCACACACACACATACATACATACATATACACATATATATATAGACCTGTCTCAACCAGTCAACCAAGTGAATAGTTAAACACATGGCACCGAACTTGGTATTCAAATTAAAACCCAGGTAAACATAGGGGATAATCTTTTCTGCATCTTGGCACCGTTTATTTCAAGTAAACTCTTTCCATGCTTAAGTGGATTACTGAGGAGCTTTTGAGCCAGGGCTTAAATCCTTCTATTACACCTGTTTACTTTGCTAGGGCGCCATAGGGTGACTGCCTCTCGAGTTGAGACAGCATAACCTGTTATTTAACAGCCGTCCGGCCCGTTTCTGGTTCACAATCAGACAGATAACTCAATGATATGGCCTAAATGGACAGTACTGTATGCTCACATGCAATACATTTAAAAAATGTTATGAAAATGCATTTTGTTCTGTGATATGTCATTGACATGTGACTATAGGCAGATGGGCTAACATCTGTTAGTGGCAGTCTGTAATGGAAGGTTTGAGTAAAGTGACGTCAATCAAACTGTTGAGGCTGGTGGAGGCAGAGATCAGAGGACAGGCTCATTATAATGCATGCCACCCCTGCCAGCCACCCCTGCAATCGATGTACACCTGTTTCCAAGAAAGACAACAAGGGGATTTTTTGTCACCGTACTCATGGCCAGGCCAAGACACAGATGTACCCTTCATTACTTTAGATGAAAATAGCAGCTGTTAACACTAAACCAGATTTCCTTCTTTCAAGCAATACCATGTATTGCAGGATATTGTTGGCCCTTTCTCTACAATACCCTTATGCATGTGGTTCGTTGTGTCAACACGATTATGAAGGTTGGAGAGCAGCCTCAGTCCATAGATTTCACAGTGCTGAGGATTAACAATAGAAGAGTATTTAGCAAGCAAGCTATGTGTGATCTTGGCTGATGTTGAATATCTCTACACTCTGAGACGACAACAACATCTACTAGGGGGCATTTTGCATGTCCTACTTTTGAAGACCAAAAAGAGGAGTTTTATAAACAAATGTGTCTAAATTGACAATGTTGAAAGAGGTCAAACGGTTTGCTGCACGGGTCAGGAGACCCACTTGTTGGCTGCATCAAACTGGCTAACAATCAAGCTGATTCGGGGCTTAGTTGGCCTGGCACCATTGAAGCATTAGTAACCCACATCGGGGCATTATAGCGAGGTACCAATGATACGTCATACATAAATGTAAGCTTTCGGACCCGACTGTCAGATCCGAAACACGTTCCTTTCGTTAGATAAACAGCGATATAGAAAGATAGCTAGCGCCGTTAGCCACCACAGAGTAGCTCGCTCGCTAATGTAAACAACTTTGTGTCCGTGCCATTTTTGTCCGAGTGTGTAGCCTAATGAATGCACCCTATGGAGCGGATGTCAAATACATAGCACACAAAAAGCTAGATATCAATGCACAATCCCATAAATATAGCTGTCAAAGCGTAACGTTACTTACAAGAAAATTATTTTGTTGACGCCTGTTTGCTTCCTTTTTCCCTTGACAGCTTGAATCTGTATTCTCAGAACGAGAATAACCGGCAGGTTCCGACAATAAGACTTCCGGTTTTGTTTTCGCGACTTCAAAATAAAAGAGCGAGGTAATAGATCACTGTGTGGGATCACAATATTTTATCATACAGAGTGCTGTTGGCTTTTTACTGTGGCCCAAACATTTGAAAATGATTTGTGTATAGTGCATAATGTGTTCCCTATGTAGTCTAGATGGGGCACTTTGAACTCTTGGGCCACAGTAAAAAGCCAACAACACTCTGGTACCAACCCCTCATGGTTGGTAGTAAGGTGGTAGTAAAAATCAAATGTAGCCTTGGAAAATGATTTGTGTACAGTCCATTATCTGTCCCCTATGCAGTGCAGCAGTCTTTCATCGGGGTGATTAGGATATTAGAAGAACCCTTAAAAACACAAATAATACATTGAGAGAATTACATGTTTATTTCCAGATATAGTTACATATAATTTGCAGTTCCTTTATCCATATTTACTATTACTACATGCTTAAACAACTTTAACGTGGGCGCTTTTATTTGGAAGAAATCGTCATTTACATACACACGAGGTTGGTGGACGGAATTCCACTATTATCGTTCACAGAACACAGATCAGATGTTTCCACTCTGAGGCTTGATTGGTGATTTTGTATTCTAGAATAAGAGCGGACTATCTCGATCTGTGGTCTCCGAACTCGAATAACATCCATAGAGCTCCATTACGACCTCCGGTTTCTCTTTTCAGCATTTTCGCGACTTCAAAATAAAAGCCCGAGTTAAGCGATGCATGCAAAGTGATTTTTGCTAAAATAAGAACAAATTACCGATCCTAAAGTATATACAATTCTGAGAAAGTAATTTTGATATTTACAATTTACATACTAGTGCAATTACATGTAATTTTACAAATGCCTATTATGTTTGTATAAACTGGACTGTACAGACATTTTTTTCAATAATTTCAACTCAGCCTTCTCGGAAACACTTCTAGAATATGGATCAAGTGAGTTTGAGTCTTTAGTAATTAGAAGTAATTTATCATAATCAAGGGATACATGTATTTAATTATGTGAAATTATTGAAAATAATTGCTGACTGTGTCTTTAATCACAACAAAATCGTTAGATCTCGGCTCTCATTGGTGGTGAAACAGGAAGAGTGTTCCAATCATCATGCAGCCCAGCCCAGCCCCTCGTCTACTTAAACCGTTTCTACTTAATCAATAGTCAGCTTTGTATAACAAACGCATTTTCAAACTTCAGCGGATTGTGGTTTGTTAGGTAGTTCACGATAGAAGAGGAAAAACACACGCTTTCACGATTTGTTTTATTTAAGAGAAGAACATTGCAGAGCAATTGCATTTCTACGGTTTGTATTTCTTGCTTGAATGTTGATAGGACGTAAATTCGGCAAGCTAGGGTAGAAATCCTATCAAAACATCAGTTAGCTAGCGAACTAGCCCTTTGGCTAATTCTTGTAGACACCACTTTACAATTTAGGAATGATAACCCTTTAACCCCCCAGATGTCACTTTTACGTTTCATTGTTTTGCAATGCAATTGTAATGCAGTCGTACAACTGGGCTGTTTTCTTTACAGCTAGCTAGGCACAGTAAAATCAAGTTTCTTCGCAACCCGCGCAGAATACAACATCATCATGGGGGATGACAGCGAGTGGATAAAGTTACCCGTCGACCAGAAATGTGAACACAAGGTGATTCTTTATAGTCCAGTTTCTCCGTCATGCACATAGAGCTTGGTGATTCTCAACCTATTTAATCTCATTTATACTTGTGAACACAAGGCATAGCTTGTTCCTCACATGCCATTTGAAGCATTTACCTAAACAGCTTAGATGCTTAGAATTTGGTAGCTGGCTGATCTCCCTTTTTATAGTATCATGAATGTGATTTTGTTGTTGTGGCACTGGCTACAAGGCCACTTGTCAGAAGTCACACACAAGGCTATGACCATCTCTTCGTAGTACCTTCACATTGCTCCGTACAGTATGAGGGCTTGTATGAAGATACAACGGGAACATCAGTCAACACCCACCACCAGTCTGTTTAACCTTTGTCCTCCCTGCCCCCCTTGTCCAGGTATGGAAGGCCAGACTGAATGGTTATGAGGAGGCAATTAAGCTCTTCCAGAAGATGGATGATGAGAAAAGTGCAGAGTGGGGGAAATACCAGGGGCTCATCAAGAAGTTTGTGACCGACTCAAATGCTGTAGCCCAGCTGAAAGGACTGGAGGCTGCTCTGGCCTATGTAGTGAATGCACATGTAGCGTCTAGGTGAGTCAGTGGGGGAAATGTGACACTGTTCAACGCACGTCACATTGTGATTAAGCTAATCGCTTGCTGAGTGCTGATCTGTGTGTGTTGCAGCAACATTTGCTAAGACATTGCTTTAGACTCAAACTCACTTCAAATGCACACAAACCTCTTCTGTGTGTGTGCCTGTTTCTTATTTCAACCTATGACAATGGGTTCCTCCGAGGATAAATAAAAGTTAGATGGATAATGCTTGTCCTTTGCCCTGCAGGACGGTGGGAGAGGTGGTGAGTGGCGTGGTGTGTAAAGTGTTCAACCAGCCTAAGGCCCGAGCCAAAGAGCTGGGCTCCGACATCTGCCTCATGTACATAGAGAGAGAGAAGGCAGACACCGTACAGGAGGAGCTCGTCAAAGGCCTGGACAACAAGAACCCCAAAATCGTGGTCACATGTGTGGAGACCATACGCAGGGCGCTCTGGTGAGACCACAAACACTGGTGCAATGGAGAGGGAGGGGTACTAGGCTTGATGGATGATTGCATCACTTTTGCATGCATTTGTAATTACTTGTACTGCATGAGAAGACATTCGCTTTTGAATTGTTTATGCAATAGCATCATACTGTGTACAGACAATTCAACTACTTTGATTGAATTTGACTTAATACATATGTATTTTTGTTCCTCTAGTGAATTTGGGTCCAAGACTGTCACCATTGAACCCATAGTGCAAGTTTTGCCAAAGCTTTTTGAGTCCAGGGAAAAGGCAGTAAGAGACGAGGCCAGACTGCTGGCCGTAGAGGTCTACAGGTGGATCAGAGATGCCCTCCGACCCCAATTGCAGAACATCACCTCTGTACAGGTGAGACAAGAGCCTCTGCTCCATCACCTGTAGGAAATATAATTGATCTGAATGAGGAGTGATGAACCAATCAAACAGCGTCTTTGGGTTGGCAAGTCTACCACGCTGTATGCAGAATCTTGGTTTGTACATTAGTACCAGTTCAGCAGTGTTAATAGTGGCACTTACCCTGAGTTTGAGTATATCCCTGAGTCTGAGTATCTCCTTGTCTGTCCCCAGTTGAAGGAGCTGGAGGAGGAGTGGGCGAAGGTGCCGATGGCGGCCCCCAAACAGAGCCGCTTCCTGCGTTCGCAGCAGGACCTGTGGGCCAAGTTTGAGCAGCAGTCACAGCAGGCGGAGGCAGGGGAGGACCAGGGGGAAGGTACAACCTCTAAACTCTGACCTGTGTCTGCTGAGTGGGACAGTGCTAGGAGGAACATCTTCTGTTATGGCTGAGCTGAATTGTGTGTATGTAGCAAAGGTAATTTGGAATCACGCTCTCGTGATGAGAGAGCTCTGCCTGTGACTTCTAAGCCCAGAAATTGCTCTTGTATCATGAGGATGTCCTCTTGGTATAACGGGTTATGTCTGTGGCATCCATGTGAGAAGCCCTTTGGTTCAGACCCCACCGGTTACATGTATTTTCTCTCTCCCTCTCTCAGATGAGGGGGTAGAAGACTCTGGACCTCAGCTCATAGGGGTCCACCTGCTGGACCCTGTGGCGATCCTCTCTAAGCTTCCGAAGGACTTTTATGACAAGATTGTGAGCAAATATTGAACACTGGTCCCTTTTCTTTGGCTCCCTGTGTTGATTTTAAGCCTGGAATCTAAATGAGATTCAAGACGCCATATTGGATATAACCTGAGCCTGTGTCTGTATCTGTCATTTTCAGGAAGCAAAGAAATGGCAGGAGAGGAAAGAGGCCCTGGAGGCTTTGGAGGCGCTGGTCAAAAACCCCAAACTAGAGGCAGGAGACTATGGCAATGTAGTACGAGCACTGAAGAAGGTAACCATCTGCTGGGCTACTGTACCTGATTTAGTTTATCTTAAACAGTGCAAATCCTGTTCACCCAGTGTGCCAAGCAAGCTTGATTGACTGCACCACCAGTGTTTCACATTTCTAATACCTTTTAAACCCATGTCTGGTACAGAGCGTAGTTTATTGTTGACTTGAACGTCTTGTTTGTTGGTAGGTCATTGGCAAAGACAGCAATGTAATGCTGGTCAGTCTGGCAGCAAAATGCCTGGCTGGTCTGGCCTCTGGCCTCAGGAAGAAGTTTGGGAAGTACACCCGTCATGTGAGTTCTCAAACTTTAGACTGCTCTAGACTCCTAAACAGCTAACAATCTATCTTAGCAATCTGTATTGCAGATGGATTTCTCATTAGACTTTGACTGTTTCTCTCAAGGTGGTACCGACTATTCTGGGGAAGTTTAAGGAGAAGAAACCTCTTGTGGTCCAGCAACTGCAGGAGGCTATCGATGCTGTTTTCCTGACTGTGAGTTTGGGGTTCGTTATCCCAAACAACACCTGGCTTAACTGGGCAGATCCATCCAAAGCTAATGGACATTGGACATGGTGTTGTGGTGGAGTTGGACCTAGTAATGGGAAAGGGTTATAAGTGATAATGTGTGAGGACAAACAAAACTCTTTTTTTTTTTTTATTGCATTTCTTTCACAAGAACTAATGTATGTGTGCACTCTCCTTCCCCAGACCACTCTCCAAAACCTGCTTGAGGATGTTCTGGCTGTTATGGACAACAAGAACCCATCCATCAAGCAGCAGGTGTCTCTGTTCCTGGCCCGGAGCATCAGGCTCTCCACCCCCTCCACCCTGCCCAAGAGCCTGCTCAAGCCCCTCTGTGCTGCCCTGTTCAAGGTGAGGCATCCTCATGTATGTAGATAGCTAGCTAGAAAAATAATAAATTAATTCCTCATTAAATAAGATCAGGCCATCACCTAATCAGTACCTCAATTAAGTAAAATGAGGTGTGCCTGTATTGGAATTCAAGACACTGGAATGGAATGGCTGCCATACATGTAGAGTTCTGATTTAAGAAAAATTTGGAGTGGTCTCTTAATTTTTTCTAGGTAGGTGTGTGTAATATATACATATATATAAACACACACACAGTTCATATAAACCATGCATGATCAACTTTTCATTTGTAGCTGGGTCAGTACATCTTAACCAGATTTAAGGAACATCAAGAATATTGGTTTGTTTAACTAAATGCAAACTTACTGAGACAATTCCTTTGTCAGCACTTAACTTCTCTCTATAAACAACTATTGCACTATGAATGTAAATGATTTCCAATTATTACCAGTGCCCAACTAAACACTCCGTAAACATATCTATTTGTTGTGTGTTCCTCCCCTGGCAGCACGTGAATGACCCTGCCCCCGAGGTGAGGGACGCAGCATTTGAGGCTCTGGGTACCGCCATGAAGGTGCTCGGGGAGAGGGCAGTTAACCCCTTCCTGGCAGACCTGGACAAACTCAAAGTGGACAAGGTGAGCTTGTCAGTGGAGGATGTGATGTGACCATGATCATGCTATGTAAACTATGCTTTTAATGTGGTGTTTTTTTGGTGGCTTAAATGTGGCTGTATTTAAAAACTGTTCCTGCAGTGATTAAGTATTGTCATCTTTTGAATCGTTTATGCTGTTTTATCTCCAGGTGTGATTGAAATAACATGGCATTACATTACAACATTAACAGCAGTCTAATGATTTCAAGAGTGGCTTCAGAGGTAGTTCATTAGTTCTACCCTCAGGCCATCCCTGTTGCACAGCTAATGTTGAAAGGTCCTCCCTTCCCAGATAAAAGAGTGTGCAGACAAAGTGGAGCTGGCTGGAGGGGGGGCTGAGAAAGAGAAGGCTGCCCCCAAGGCTCAGCCTGCACCCGAGGCCCCAGCCAAGTCCACAGGGCCCCCTAAGAAGGCCCCAGGGGCTAAGGTGAGAGACATAACGTGTGAGTTTAATAGGTTTTGTTCTAAATATGATGCTATTTCATGGTCCAAAACTGGTTTGTCTGTATTGTAGGCTGCTGGATCCTAATGCATCCTGTGGTTCCAGGCATGGATTTTTATGTGGACTGCCTGGTTCTGTGGGTTGACTCCATTTTGCCTCTGCTATGTCTCAGATGAAGGGCCAGACTCTCCCCGCCCCCACCAGGGGCTCTGCTAAGAGGACAGGGGGGCAGGCGGAGGGAGAGGAGGAGGGAGAAGCTGGAGCTGTGAGTGACGTTGTGGACCTGCTCCCCCGCACTGACATCAGGTAACTTCAAACGCAACGCTTCAGGCTAAACCAGATCAAAACTTGGGTTACCCTTCCAGATGTATGTCCTTGTGCCACCCATGGCCCTGGCAAGACGCTGAAAGGAAACAAAAGTAGAAACATTAGTCTCTTCTGTTTCTCATCTTCTCTTATAGTTTGCTGTTGGCCCTTCAGCTGATCTTTTAATAACATCCAAGAGATTTCAAGGGAATTGTTTACACATTCTCTCTTGCTCTCTCCTTCCCTTTGCAGTGATAAGATCACTGGGGAGATGGTGGCTAAGATCGGGGACAAGAACTGGAAGATCCGTAAGGAGGGTCTGGATGAGATGGCTGCGGTGATCTCAGAGGCCAAGTTCATCAAACCCAGCGTGGGAGACCTGCCTGTCGCACTCAAGGGCCGACTTAACGACTCCCACAAGATACTGGTGTGTGTGTGTGAGATTCTCTAACCGGGTCAGTTGAGTTGTGCAGGTATGTGATCCTCTGGTGTTTGTCATAGGTCCAGCAGGTTCTGTCTATCCTCCAGCAGATGGCCACTGCCATGGGCCCGGCCCTCAAACAGCACGTCAAGAGTCTGGGCATACCTGTCATCACTGTCTTCGGAGACAGCAAGGTAGACACACACACACACACACACACACAAGCCATTATGAAGCAAGGTTTTTACAATACCCCTTGTAATTATTTGCCTCTGTCCTGTGATACCAAACACATGGTCACACCCAACCTTCATCTGACACACTACTACTTCAACTGTCTCACACACGTAGGTTTCATGGATCTGTCTCTTCCTTAGAACACTCTGCGTGCTGCGGCCCTGGCGACTCTGAATGCGTGGGTGGAGCAGACGGGCATGAAGGAGTGGCTACAGGGAAAAGATCTGTGTCAAGAGCTGAAGAGAGAGAACCCTTTCATCAGGCAGGAGGTGTGTTTGTTCACAAGGCTCCTACTGAATAATCTGTTGCCAATCCTACTTCTTACACCTGTATCTTGTCATTAAATTACTTCCCCCCCCCCCGGATGTTCTATGTTGTGAGCACAACACAGAACATTCTCCTCCACGTGTCGGACCCCAATTCAATCCCATCTCCCCCCTCCCAGGTGCTGAGTTGGCTGGCGCAGCATCTGCCCACCATGCGGGCAGTGCCATCGGACCTGCAGCTGTGCATGGTGCCCCTCTACACCTGCCTGGAGGACCGCAACGCGGACGTGAGGAAGAGAGCCCAGGAAGCCCTGCCCATCTTCATGATGCACCTGGGCTACGACAAGATGAACAAGGCTGCCGGCAAACTGAAGGTACGGGGGAGGGACCTCCTACAACCACACCACCGCCACAATGACCACATCTCAAATGTCTTTCCTCACGTCCTCTAGCCTCGCCTCCTTCTCAAAACTCTGAACTTCTGAGGTTCCTCCCCTCTGATCTTCTCCTCCAGTGGGTTTTGAGGAGAGAGGGCACCAGGAAAGACTTTTGAGATGCAAATGTTTGACCAATGTCTCTGCCCTTGTTTTATTGAGGCTGCAGTAAAGGTCTTATTGTTGAGCTGTGTACTGTGTTTTAAGGTAGTAAATGTGTGGTTTTCAATGTGTCTGTTGTCAGAAGTCAAAATACTGACCCTAGTTTGTGGATTGCAGAATACAGCTCTATCCAACTTATCCACTCCACAGTATGTCACCACAGCTTGCAGTAGCCACTTTTGTGAAATTAAATTAATCCATATCTCGTCTCTACTGTGTGTAGCCTAGCTCTAAGGACCAGGTGGTAGCCCTGCTAGAGAAGGCCAGAGCTGTGATGCCTTCCAAGCCTGCTGCTCCCGCCAAAGTAGCTGCTGCCAAGCCCTCTGCAGCCAGCGGCCCCACAGCCAAGGCCTCCGCAGGTATGTTCACATCAGGGGAAGTTGGTGGATGTAGGAATCAGAGGAAGGGCCCATTATAATGCATGGAATGAGGAATGGTATCAAACCAGCCTGTCCAATGGACAAAGAGCAAGACTCCGTGTCGTGAATACAGATTGGTGGGGTGTGGGAGTGATGAGTTGCACTCAGTCGGGGTGCTGGTTGCAGTGGCACAGGCGCCCCGTCCCGAACCTCGATGGGGACACCCCCATGTGCACAGGGGCCATCTGACTCACCCCCCACACATACAGTACACAATAAAAATACCTCTGAATATTTCACCATCTACATCGTCAAAGCATTGTATCATTGCCTCATGTTTTCTCTCTCCTCCCCACCACAGCGCCAAACAAAGCCCAGTCTGTCAGTGACGACTCTGCAGGTTCTGAGCCCAAGAAGGCCAAGCCAGGAGCTGCAGCCAAAGAGAAGGTGGGTCCGGACCGATCTGTCTAACATCCTGGATGGTTTAACTGTCTGCTAAAAACTGATCATGTTGTGAAGTCCTTCGACCAACATAGAATGTATTGTTGACAATGTGATCAGGTAAACCTCTGGTGGTAGAAATCGGATGACAGGCTCACGGTAATGCATGGAATACATTACCATGAGCCTGTCCTCCGATTTCTACCTCCACTGGTATCCCCTGAGGTAAATGGCAAAAGAGCTCACCTGGTGTGTTTGTATGGCCAGCGGATCTCCCAGGAGCTCAACCTCTCCAGTGGGAGTCTAAACTCCAGTCTAGAGAAGGGGGGGTGGAGCTGGTCCTGCTAAAGGTCTGTCCAGGGGGAAGCTGGGCAAGCAGCACATACCCCATGAGGGATCACATCACATGTTCTTGTGTTTGTGTGTCACTGCTTCCTGTATGCCCTTCATGTTCTCCCATCCCTTTTCACAGCCCATCACTGATTGGTTTTCTGGTGCACTCACTCACTCTGGTGCACATTTCAATTGTTTGGTTGACTTCTTCTTGCGCCCCCCCCCTCCCTGGAACAGAGCCAAATGTGGGTTCCACCCGCACCCCTCAGGTTTGATGCCTTCTGAGCTATGTTTCTCCCCCCTCCCTCCTCCTCTAGGGTGCAGCTGTGAAGAAGCCCTCAGGTAAGGGTAAAGAGGAGGAGGATAAGTCCGGCCCCATCTTCACCCTGGTGCCCAACGGCAAAGAGCAGCGCATCAAGGATGAGAAGACCTTGAAGGTAATGATGTCATGGTAGTGTTCATGACAATGCGGATCATATTGCCGCTTCTGAAGCATTTAAACAGCTGCTCCATTCGATCTTTTTACAACACTCACTTGTGTGTGGCAGGTTCTGAAGTGGAACTTCCCGTCCCCTCGTGATGAGTACATAGACCAGCTGAAGGTGCAGATGGCTCCCTGTGTGGCCAAATGGCTGCAGGAGGAACTCTTCCACCGCGACTTACAGCACCATGTCAAAGCCATCAACGCCATGATCGAGGTGAGACTATACACACACACACAGGGGCTGACTTCCAACACTACAGCTATCGACGGTCAGACGAGATGGAGATGTAGTAGAGATGATGGGGTGTGAGTGATGAGTTGCACCATCAGTCGGGGTGCTGGTTGCAGTGGCACAGGCGCTCCGTCCTGACCCTCCATGGAGACACCCCCATGTGCACAGGGGCCATCTGACTCACCCCCCCAGACATGCATGCATACACACACACACACCACTTCTAGCACCACATCAAACTCTAAACACAATCTCTCGTCCTCTGGCTAGCGTCTGGAGGAGGAGCGTGACGCTACAGTGGCCTGTCTGGACCTGGTCCTGAAGTGGTTCACGCTACGTTTTTTCTGCACCAACACCAGCATTCTAATCAAGTCCCTAGAATACCTCAAGCTGCTCTTCCGTGCCCTCATCCAGCTGGACTACCACCTGAATGAGCACGAGGCCACATCCTTCATCCCCTACCTCATCCTCAAGGTTTGTGGCTCCTCATGGCCATACATCTTTACAGTTCAGTCATTTTAGCAGACACTCTTATCCAGAGCAACATACTTGAGACAAATGTACTTATTATTTTAAGTGAATCAGATATACATCAAAATCATCACAAGTAAGACTTTCTATAAGAATCAGTACCACAAGCAGATATGTGGATCTCAATACATTTGTTGAGGACTACTGCATGTAAAATGTATTGTATGTGATTTTACATTATTGATTAGTTACATTTGTGGTTTTGTATGAGGTCTCTCTGATCTTTGTTCGAGAGTGCTGCAGTGTTTGCTAGTGTTCTACTTGATTATATTCCTTGTACTTCATTGATTGTTTGATTGATTGGCCAGAGTACTTGTAGCTGGTTTCATATGTCTAAATCACATATTATAATTATAAATCAGTCACTGATTTAAAGAAAGGTGAAATCCAGCAGACACGGTAATGTTGTGGTGATGATGGGGTGTGAGAGTGATGAGTTGCACCATCAGTCGGGGCGCTGGTTGCAGTGTCACAGGCGCCCCATCCTGATCCTCCATGGAGACACCCCCATGTGCACAGGGGCCATCTGACTCACCCCCCACTCCGCCACCTAGAATAGACCACACAACAGGGCCCTGTAGTCCAAAGTGTCTTGCTCTCCCTGATATCCCCCCATCCTGATGATGTAGCTGTGTGCACTCTGTCGCCCCCTGCAGGTGGGGGAGTCTAAGGACATGGTGAGGAAGAACGTGCGGGCCATCATGGCCATGCTGTGTATGGTTTACCCCGCCAGCAGGGTCTTCCCTCTCCTCATGGATGGAACCAAGTCCAAAAACTCCAAACAAAGAGCCGGTGAGAGCCCAACAAGCTACGGCCTGATTCACACTACAGAGCCATGTGCTGAACTGAGCTGTGCTGTGCTGCACTGGGTTGGCCTGGTTACGCATCCACCATAGTTGCTGAGACAGTGCTGGAACGGACAATGTGAACAGAACATATCTGAGCTGGTCCAGCTAGCGTGTCTTCCCCCCTCAAACTGGGAGAGAACACAACATCTTTTTTTCCTCTATCCTCTCATCCCCTCTCCCTCTAGAGTGCCTAGAGGAGCTGGGCTGTCTGATCAAGCTGTACGGGATGAACGTCTGCCAGCCCACCGCTGCCAAGGCGCTCAAAGAGATCGCCGTGCACATCGGTGACCGGGACACGTCGGTCCGCAACGCCGCCCTCAACACTGTGGTGGCGGTCTACAACTTGTGCGGCGAGCAGGTCTACAAACTCATCGGCTATGTAAGCCCCCCCCCCACACACACACAAACACACAACAGTTGTTTGCTCCATATATCATCAAAGTGTGTTGATGCCGCAGTATCTGTGTCACATCCCAACGAAGCTGTGTTTCCCTCCTCCAGCTGTCAGAGAAGGACATGAGTGTGTTGAAGGAAAGGATAAAGTGCTCCAAGAAGACCGCAGCCTCCGCCCCTCCCTCCAAACAGGGGGAGGAGAAGCCCCACAGAGCCCCTCCCTCACACCCCGACGCCGGTGTACTGCACAAACCGTCCCACGATGGGCAGCCCCCTACCAAACTCGGGTACGCAACCACTGTGTGCTTCTGAAAACAAGTCTGGGTTGACATTCGTAGCGAGCTAACCCACAGCAACACACCGGTCTGTCTCTCACTGGGTGTATTACTGTCGGAGGCTCTGTGGCTCAATTGAAGAGTTGTGGCCTTTGTACTTCTGCATGTTGGTGGTTAATTTTTCATCCAGATTCTACCCCTCCCATCTCTTACACCAATTAATGACCAACATTTATCACACAGTCTCCCTCTCTCTCTCTCTCTCTCATTCACCTTCTCTCTCCACCCCTCCCTCCGTCCCTCCAGTCAGATCTATCTCCAGAACGCCCTGACCCAGACCCAGCCCTCTGCTGCTGCAGCCCCTGCTGCATACTCCAAACTGGACATGGACCTGCTAGAGAACGACCTGGAGCCTTGGCCTGAGATGCTGGACCTGGTCCAGTTCCACTTAGACGACGACCTGATGGAGCCCATCAGCATCCCAGAACTCAAGTAACACTTTTTATTTATTTGTTTGTTTTTATATATATACTCACCTACCCACCGTCTCGGTGTACATCTGTCTTCATGTCTCAGTGATTAATGTATTTCCTCTCCAGGCTCCGCCCAGTTTCTGCTCACTTTGAAGAGCACCACACCAGCTCCACCATCACGCTGGTCATCTCCCAGATCGCCTCTGGAGATATTAACACCAGCATCCAAGCGCTCACACAGGTACACACACACATAATGTGAGCGCGCACGTGTGCACACTCGTAATACACATACACTTCCTTAACCAACTGTTGAATGATACCCCTCCTCTCCTCCACCCTGCAGATAGATGAGGTCCTTCGCCAGGAGGCCAGGGTGGAGGTCATGATTGGCCGCATCGACCAGTTCCTGATCGCCACCTCACTGCAGCTGCGCCTGGCCCACTGCACTCACATGGCCGACCAGCGGCTGCCCGGGGAGGACATCCTCAAACTCTACAGCTGCATCATCGGAAACATGGTCACAGTGAGTAGAGCAGGCAGTAGAGGGTAGATGAAATAGTTTGTGTGATCACACAGGCCGCCAATGTGACCCATCTGTCCTCCTGCCCCAGTTGTTCAACGTGGAGCGGCTGGCCCAGGAGGCATCCATGCGGGTGCTGAAGGACGTGGTGCAGGGTCTGGTCACTGTGCTGCTGGACCCCAGGGTGGACACCCTGATGGAGGGGCAGCAGCTCATCTGCTCAGTCAACCTGCTGCTCGGACGTGTGCTGGAGAAGGCCGACCAGACCAACATGCTCAGGTAAGGGTGGGGAGAGGGGTCAGACCAGACTGTTTCAGTGGGAGAGAGCTTAAACCACCACCAACCTACTCTGGTACTCTTGTACACATTGAAAAGGGATAACCGTTCTCCATATATTCTCTGTCGTTTTTTGAATTGATGGCTTGAGGAGACTGATCAGTCAAACCCACAGTCTACTGGGCAGTTATGTTTAGCGGATTTGTCCACCATCTTCCTCTTCCTCCCCAGTGCTCTGCTGGTGCTGCTGCAGGAGACCCTCCTGTCCTCCAATGGCTCTGCTATGTTCTCTGACCTCGTCATGAAGGTACCTCAACAACCTTTCTGAGGAGACGCAACAGTTTGGTGTGTGCGTGTGTCAAACCTCACTGATGTTGTGTGCTGTGTGTGCAGTGCATCTGGAGGATGATCAAGTTCCTGCCAGATACGGTAGATGGTCTGAACCTGGACAGGATCCTGCTGTACATCCACAACTTCATGAAGGTCCTCCCCAGAGAGAGGCAGAGCCAGCAACATGACATGCCTCACCGCACACTCAATACCGTGGTCCACCAACTGTGCTGCCTTGCAGGGCCCACGGTCAGTACACACACAGCACAGGAGCTTACCCTCTGCCTTTTCTGGGCCTTGTCATTCCATGCCACTGCATTTGTTTAGAGGCTGTGTCGTGAAAATGACGTGTGTGTAGATCATGGAGCACCTGTCCCTGATTGAGAACAGGAGTGAGTCGGAGCTGGAGTCTCACCTGAAGAGGTTTCTGAAGTCCTCGTCGGTCTCCGGCCGAGATGCACACGGACCCACGGTACACACAACATATACTCTTAACAGCATGAACTGTTCTAGTAGCTGTATTTCCATTCCCAACACCTGCAGTCTGTGGATGTATTAGAACATCTTTCTTTTCTTTCTCTCTCGCTAAGGTTCCCAAGTCGAAAGCTACAGATGTGCTGGTGGAGATCTTCAAGAAGATCACAGCCAAGGAGAACAGAAAAGAGGTGAGGCCCTGAGAATCTAGGTGTGTGCGTGCGCGCGTGCATGTGTCTCTAATGGTGTGTTTGTGTGTGTGCAGGGTCTGACAAAGCTGTGGGAATACCTCCAGAGGCACCCAGCGGTAGACCTGTCCCCCTACCTGAATAAGCGGTCCATCTCCTTCCAGGCCTTAATACATCGCAGCCTCAACACGCTGACTGCAGAGAGGGGAGGCAAGGCCCGGACACTCAGTACAGGTACACACACACACACACACTCTCCAACACAGGTGTCAATAACAATTACAAATGCAGAGTTACACACGTACGTCCAGAGCCATGCACTCTCTCAAAGCTGCTGTTGCCCCTAGCAGGTGTCCCTTTGAGAGGTGTACAGGTCCCTGCCCCTGCTGCCTCCAATGCCCTGCTGCCCCCTACTGGCAGTGAGGATGATGTCTCTCTCGGTAGACAAATGGGGAGACTCAAAGTCCTCCAGCTTCACGGCCTGGAGAACTACATCAAGGTACAAACACTCACCTGATACCTACACACACACACAAAGGGGGGGCCTGAAACTTAAGAACCCTGAATGCAATGACCAGACACAATAATAAGAGGGGGTATTTTTGATGCTATTATAGTTATTGTTCACCCTCTGCTAAAATGCAGGTGTGTAAGATCTGCTAAATAACTAACATTCTCTCCCTCCCTCCTTTCACTGCCACAGGAGAGTGAGGTGCGGGAGAAGCCCCCCCTGCGGACCCCTCTCTCCAAGCCCTCCATGAACTGCCAGATGCCTAAATGTCCCGCCCGTCCCACTAAACCCACCACCACAATCATGAGGGTGCAGAAGCTCAAAAACTACCGATGACCCCCCACTACCATACCTTAGGCCTGACTTTTCCCCTTTAAAAACAATTTTTAATGTTTTAAACAAAATAAATGTCTTTTTCATCAAATAAGATAACTGTCTGGTGGTATTTCATTTAATCCCCTGTAATAAAACAATGCTAACCTTTCTTCACTTCAGGTTGTTGGTGACTAAATGTCGCCATGTTTGTGAGCTCTAAAGTCCCGTGTTTTTCTGTGTAGCGTTTTGCCATCCCTCTTCATACATCTCACGGCCTGAGTTTATTGATCATTTTTGTACGTAAGAATATAGACCTGTTTGATATTGACTCACTGCTGTACAGATTTAGGGCCAACTTGTACAACTTGGCTGAATGGCTTCGTTTGCCCTGTGAAATACGGAGATAGCCTCGGATGGTAGTTGTGGTTGAGTTGTGCAAGTCTCTCCCTTCAAATGTGCAACAAAGGAGTCAGTGAGTCATTTAAACTCCACAGCGGCATGCGTGTATTTTCTTTATTGTCAATATTGTGGCGATAGTTGGAGGTTTAAAATTGCATCTAGTTAGACATTTGACAGCTTGCAATTAAAACCAACCTACTGTACTCAGTCCGAAAAAGATCAACGTGGAGTCCAACCAATAGTGGAGCAGGGATTGCTCCACAATGCACGACCCAAAGAGGCGTGTATACCAATGACGACAAACCACAGAAAAAAATAAACACTTTTTTTCTTTCCAACCGCTTTATTCAAAAAACATATTTTAGTGCGCCCTCTAGTCGGGCAATATGGGAAGTACAGCTAGATGCAGACACCTCTTCAGCATCTGTCTGTAGAGTCATTTGGATGCATGGCACTAGATGTCTGGCATCATTAATGGCGTGAAACTCATAGATAATAGTCGATTATTTTCTTTGGCATTTAAACATCTGTCTATCTACATTATCAATTGCATACACACACACACAGTATATGCTATCCAAATAATATAGTCACCTCTAAAAAGTCTGGAATTGAAGCATGCGTCTGATCTTTTCATGCTATAGCAGTCTGGTTGCTTGAGGTAGAATTTACTCAGCAGAGGGATGAAATCTGATGCATTTTCTGTGGTTAGGGCAACCCCCTACTGTCTCTGTTTGCAACGGAGTTTGCACCAGGGGAGGCTGGTGGAGGTAGAAATCAAAGGACGGGCTAATTGTGATGCATGGAATGGAATGAGGAATGGTGTCTTTGATGTTGGATTCCATGCACTACAATGAGCCTGTCCTCTGATTTCTACCTCCACCAGCCTCCCCTGGTTTGCGCATAAGCCGTATTTGGGTCTTTGCTTGTTCTTTATTTTTGGCAATAAAACAACAACACATAGACTACATCGCAGTACAAGACAATGAAAGAAATAACAAACAGACCACCAATCCACCAAACATGCATTTCAGTTCTCCACGTCTGATCTGTGAGACCGCTCTTGTTTGACACTGAACTGACTGTGGCCTGCTTTGCTCTGTGCTCCTGGCTGCTGACGTCAGAGCATGGACTATGTCTCCCAACTCCTCCGGTGGGACTTAACCCATCTGGGTGTGTATAGGGCCAGACCTCCTCTGGCTACAGGCCTGCCCGCTGCCCAGGCAGAGTGCAGCTACTGTGGGCTATGTGGGGTCACAGTGGACCTCTATACTGCTTATGAAAAGAGCATTTTATAAACAGCAAGGTCAACAATTTGCACTAACAAGGCTCCTCTTTGACCAGGCCGAAGATGCAGAGAGAGGGAGAGAGAAAGCACACACCCTCTTGCTCAAACACGGTGGTACGCAATGAACATATCCACTCACTCTTTTTCTGACTTAATAAACTAAAGCCTCTTGGATCACAAGCGAGTGTTTATCCTAAATGTAAAATAAATCTCCTAATGATTAGGGCTACAGACGGCAAACAGTGAGTTGATCAAAAACATGAGACTGACCCATGTGTGTTTTGTGAAGACATGTATTAAGTCAGACAGAAGGGCTCCATGGTAAAAATGAGAAGCAAAGGTTTCAAGATGGTGCCCAAGTCCTGGAAATCCTCACCTTTCCCATCCTCACTTCTCACTACCTCCAACCCAGTAGAGGCAGGTGGAAGTAGAAATTGGAGGACGGGCTCATTGTAAAGCAAGGAATGGAATGAGGAATGGTATCAAACAAAAAAAAGTTTGACACCAATTTCTACCTCCACCAGCCTCCCCTGTTGCATCCCCTGTTCACAAAGACCCTCTGTACCCACCTCTCCACGGCCCACTGCTCACATATGGTTCCTATTTGCCTTCGCCAGGGGTGTTACCCTCTCTGTGACATGATGGGTCAGGCCAGGACAAGGAGCCTCATTATAGATGCACTTCCCATCTCCATGCTTCCCTCCCAGGCCTGTTGTTGGTTGATTCATGCCTTTGGTCCCTGTATACTGGTTGGTTTCCTGTGTTCCCTGTAGAGAGCCTATCCATGGGCTTGGTTATCAGTGTTCTAACTGGCAGCGATGGTGCCTTCCATTGGATATCAAAGAGAGGCACTGGCTGGCCATTAGTCCTGTATCTGCTATCTACTGCTCATGTCCCACTGTGGGTGGGTGGCCGGAGAATAAACCATCTCTCTCAGAGTGAGTTTGTTCCCACAAGATACCATCTGCACTGCCCAGTTGATTAATGCAGACGCCAGCCATGTAGATTAGGATTAGGAGGACCTCTCCTACCTTGTCCAGGGCAGGCGGGGGCGGTGGAAGTGACTTTGATTACTTAAGAAGTACAGTATAAGCATACATCTACGAGGAACCAACAGGACAACCAGCCAGAGAATTCCCATCACCCTAATTTAGGAGCTGGCACACACAGATGTACAGTAATGGAACTGATTTCCGTGAGGAAAAATCATGAAAAAGAATGTTATTTTGGGAACAGTTACGCACTTTACACAACTGACAATATCCCCATTCAACCTCTGGTTAGAATGTCTAAGTGTGCGAGGCATTACCTCCTTTTAGTTGTGCGGCCTCATCATAACACAGACAACATGTAATGGATACTACTCAAGACAAAGAGGCATTTACATTGCTGATGTAGGAACCTTGCTAATCCCCTCTGTGTACACAGAGAGGTGGAGCAGACGGGCCTGTGTTCTGATCCCCTGGCCCCAGAGCCCAGAGAGGTGGAGCAGACGGGCCTGTGTTCTGATCCCCTGGCCCCAGAGCCCAGAGGAAGGCTTCATCAGGGGTCTCATGTCATCAAGACCGCCGCTGGGGTTCCTGTGTTGGGGAGGTCTGAGACGTTTCCACCATAGGCCCTTCAGATGTTGGAATAGCCCTGCCATGGTCATAGGAGCCCATCCATCATAGCAAATCAACCCTGTGGAAGTTAGACCAGCGCCACAGGCTTTGAGAGACTTCCAGTCGAGCCAACAGTCTTAGTCAGCTCTCTGGGTCAATACTGAGGGTTGGCAATGGATGATGAGTTCATTTCAATGGATACTATTGTTGCTTTTCTGCGGTGAAATCACCTGACAGGCCAGGATAGGGAGCAAAAGGATTGACTCGGGGATGTAGAAGCAGTGTTCAATATTGGTTCATGAGAACACATCCTGTATAACGCCTTGAAGCATGATGTTTATTTATATCCTTGTTAACCTTTAATTAAACAGCCAATCACTTCAGGTGCAAATCTTTTTACGAGAGAGCTCATGTAGCTTAAACGCTGCTTAACACTTCGAGTGAACATGCACTGCTTGACCCTGTTTAATGTGTTTTGATGTTAGCGGACATATATAAAACAAACTCACAAGGCCTCTTTCAAAAGATGGGTGCACGTGCGCTATGCAGCACCACCCATGCAGGTATGTGAGCAATGCAGTGGTTAATGACTCCAAGGGGCTCGTAAAGGTGGGCCAGTGGTGGTCTGGTTGGAGGTGGACACGGCCCTTTATCAGCTGTGTTTCAGCTCTGCTCTGAGAGAAGAAAGTCCCGTCTGTGCTCTGGGATAAGGAAACAGTGTTCTGTCAACGGACGCCTTCTGAACAGGTTCACATAGACATTCACATTCACATACACTTAGACGCACACACGCATGAACACACACAGTGAATCAGTTCTATTCTCAAATTTCACCATGTCATGACATCCAAAAGTCCATTCATATAAAAACGTTCCCTCCTTGATCATCTGATTAGCAACTTATAGCATACTGATTGACCTACCACGTACCTTGGTCATTACGTAAAGTTTGTGTGTCTGTAAAACACGCACACCTTCCCAACATGTTCATATAAATACAAGCGAGGGCCAAAGTCAACTCCCTTAAAGTGGCACCATATACAATTATTTGCTTTCCTGCTGCCCCTGATCCCATTAAGCCCCTGTATCCCTCACCCTGACGTCTGCTACAGGAGAGAGAGTCCAAACATGATACTGTAGCAGGCAGCGACCATGTTCAAAATGCACCTCAGATGCAGAGAACATAAGCTTGCACAAGCTGCTTTCAGCTGATTTCCACTTCCACAGACAACTATTACAATCAGCGAGGGGGTATTCATTTCCTTTGACTCACTCGACACAGTTCCTGTGACAGATTTGGACGTGCACTAGAAATCAGAGGCCGGGCTCATTGTAATGTACTGATGTTCACAGTGCATTAATTCCTTGACCCATGTACTGTTTGATACTTACATATGATCATAACAGGGAGTGCCACATACAGTATCATACACTCTTTGATAATAATAAAAAAACATACAGGCTCGTTAGCACCCTTCATAGAGGTATGGAGCACCCTTAGGAGATAAAGGGCTTGTAGGTAGAACCTCATAGAGAGTTCTATGTGGAACCCTTAGAAGACAAAAAGGGTTTGAGGCAGATCTCTTCATTGAGGGTTCTAGGTAGAACCCCTTACAAAGGATTCTACTGTACCTAGAGCCATAAAGGGTTCTCCCACAGGGACAAGCAGAAGAACCCTATATAGTTCTTGTTAGAACCCCTTTTCTAAGTGTGTACTGCCAAAAGATAATGAAGTGAGGTGAAAGGGCCAGTAAGTACAGTAAATTGGCTCCATTTGGAGGAAGCTAATGCTAGTCCCTCTCAGCTCTTTACCCATGGATCTACAGAGCCAGGCATACACAGTGCTCACTATTCAACTCCAACAGGAAACAAAATAAACACTCCACGCTTAAAACAAAAGTACCACTGATGGCGTTTAACAGAGCTTTTCTTAAGGAGAGAGAGCACTCCAGTGCACTTCACAGTGCTTAGCCCCAAACAGATGTAATCTGCCTTGATTTCCCACAGGTACGAGGCTTGGGCTATCGACCAAGATAAGCCAACAATGTCAGCATCAGTGTACTGTACAAGCGCCAATCTATCCAGTGTGAACATAATCAAAATACTTCAATATTCAGCAACACATGTAGTACATGGAGTCTTGTATGGGCCATGCTGTATCTCTGAGGCCTTGGCTGCACTCATAATAACCATAACACCTCAATTAATGCAGTTAAAGAAACCTATTTTTCCCATCTGCTGCTGTTGTAGGTGCTCTGACAATTAGCTGTGTCAGTAAAGTAGTGAAGAAGGGAGTTAGGACACTCAGACAGTAACGGAGGCTGTAACGAACTGTGGGTGGTCATAGGCTACTGTGCATAGACACAGTATTTGCCCTTTTCCCATTGAGGAGTGCCTATGCGGTAATTAGACAGTGAAAAGTGTTTCTGTTGCTGTCCCTTTTCCTCTCTCATAAGCATAATTCCATATTTCAGTCAAGTCAGTTTCCTTTCCAACCTTGCTTTCCAGACAGCAGAGTAAACAGTAGGCCTGAGAGAGAGAGAGAGAGAGAGAGAGAGAGAGAGAAAGAGAGAGAGAGAGAGAGAGAGAGAGAGAGAGACACTCTGGTCTGAGGGTACCGCACCCGCTGTCTCCCAGAGGTGTGTAAGGTTGCTTTGTGTGTCCTCCCTCATGTTTGACTGTGTTTCCTATTCAGGTAGTAAAAACAAGGCAACTCAGCCAGGATGCCTGGTGCCTCTGAAGAATGTGGCCTTTTCAGTGAAAAGAACTTCTGAATGAAGGGAAATGTCTACTGGTCCCGCGAGGTTTCATCTGAAACTGTGTTGTCTACGTCAATCACCCTGTGTCAAACCAGGGGAGGCTGGTGGAGGTAGAAATCGGAGGACGGGATCATTGTAATGCATGGATCGGAAGGAGGAATGGTATCAAACATGTTGGAATGGAATAGAATGGAATGAGTGTTTGACACTATTCCTCATTCCATGACAGGCATTACAATAAGCCAGTCCTCCGCCAGCATCCCCTGGTGTCAACTCTGTTACGCCAACTCTAGTACCTGCAGCACAGATCTGTGTCTGACTGGACTCAGATACCAGACACGAGCTGGGAGGGACTGGGTAAACATAGTTGATTGGATTTGCCGCTTACAACTTGTTTCGGACTAGTTGTAAGAGAGGTTTGCGAGGTGTGAAACATGATGTTCTTTATCCAGGTGCAGTAATATAGTCAAAGCTACCGTAATGGAAAATACTGTGAATACATCAACAGGAGTAGCTGCTGTAATTTTCCTTGTCGGTCACACTGTATTCCTTGAAAACATGAGTAATGTCCTCAGGTTTGACACAATGGTTTGTGTCGGTCTATATAAAACATTATCGATTGCAGGTTGTACTGTAAGTGATTTTTCAGTTCCATAAAAGAGAGCTTGTTGCCAGGGTATTTGTATACTGAGGTGGGGTTTGAAGGTGTAGCACTAGTTTTAAGACATGTGCACATTCTTCCAGCTGAGTCAACCATCACTCAGTCTTGCCCATATGTGTA
Organism: Argentina silus; assembly: GCF_951799395.1. Classification (NCBI taxonomy): domain Eukaryota; kingdom Metazoa; phylum Chordata; class Actinopteri; order Argentiniformes; family Argentinidae; genus Argentina; species Argentina silus. Next base: position 15,854,999 of record NC_139673.1, on the reverse strand, counting down.
TATTTTCCCTCCTATTTTCCAGGTATGCTGTTGCCCAACAGCTCAATTCTACATTTAGAATGATATAAATATCCATATGACGTGTCCATGTGAATACAGCGGAAAATGCCACAGTAGTGGCATCTATGGTTCAGGGGAGGTCAGCATCTATGGTTCAGGGGAGGCTGGTGGAGGCAAAAATCGGAGGATGGGCTCATTGTAATGCATGGCATGGAATAGGGAATGGTTTCAAACACACACACTAAATCTGGCCGTTGGATTGGTGACACAGTGCACACATCGAGCCACGCTGTGTGACGCCAGGATCGCCCCTTTGAAGTTCTGTCCAGGCAGTTCAGTTAAATTCAGTTACAGTGAAAGTGGAGTGAATTCACGCCTCCCAAAACCTCACACATTCAGCATTCTCCCCATTCCTGCATTCCCCTCACGTTCAGTTCAGTATTGCTTTGATACAAAGATAGAAAAACAGGGAACAGACCAGGTAGGTGGGTAGGGCAGGAAAAGCTTCTGAAAACAACCCCAGTCACGGGCCTGTCATACATGGAAAACACACCCTGTGGGTTGTCCGCGGGCTGGGGGGGTCTATTGAGGAAATGCGGGTTACCCTAACCCTATCCATATTTGAATGAAAACCATTATTGCATTGAGTCATTATTGCCACCAAGACCAGACAGAATCCTTACACTTTGGAGAGGCTGGAAAAAACTCCCACTTAAGATCAATCTGGACACCCAATTCCAGACAAGTGGACCTCTTTTTAGAGTTCCACCTCAACCACATTTTTAGGTGTGTAATTTTTTGTAATTGCATGTGTTGCTATTTCCTTCGCCTCCGAGTGTTGAGTAGTGCCACAGCAGAGGGTCCACCCAATGAAAGAGCCTCTGTCTGCCCCATGGCCTGCCCCCCTCTCTTCCTGCTCTGTGTTCTTCCCCTCATCGCTCCCTGTGATGGAGGGAGAGAGGAGGGATGGAGATATGTAAATGTCCTCCCAGCTTTTGTCATGGCTTTAGGAGCCATTATGGTAGCTCAACCGTGACAGCACAAAGAAATGGAGAGAGCAGGAAAATGGTAGCCACCATTCACCCTCAGTTTGAGAGGAATGACACAGTCTAGAGATTACAGTCGTGTGTCCCTCATACAATTGAGACAGTGCCTTCAGGGTGAATACAAGTGTTGCATCTGAAATTGAGTTGCATAGGCCCACTCTAATGAATTACCAAGACATTAGCAGAGCTACTTGGTGTTATAGAGACGGGACAACATAAATAAATCACAGTGAAATTAATTTATCCGGATTATTTTCCCCACCCAGATTTCAGATAGGCTAGTGCCTCTGATGTGCAAATGTAAACCATTACCTCACTCCACTGGCATAAGGTGCCAAGAGGCAGGCTGAACGCTTTTCTCCATCCCTCCCCTCACTCCTCTCTGTTCCCCTTGCCCCCCTTTTAAGATTTTTGATGTTATGTTATGCGACTGACACATTAGCTGGTAAGTATTCAACTAACTTTATTAAACATTTCGTGACTTTACAGTACCTAGCTACGGTGGCCTCTTAGGACCATAATAGTGTCTCACAGGATATCCTTACATCTCCCTTCTTCAGTAAACAAAAACAGATTCACTGTGCACTCTTTAACATAAAAATAAATAAATGATAATTTGGTGCCAGAGGTTGCCAGCACTTAGCACACCGTAGGAGGACGGTCTTTACCACCGCCTCATAAAAGACAGACTGTGTCACGATTACTTTAGCCTAACCTGAGCATTAGAACATGACTCAACAATAAAGAAACACATTACCTGGTATTAAACAGAACTCATGACCAGATACTAAGGCTCAACACATTACCTGATGTTAACACTTTTAACTCAACAATGAGGCTACACATTACCTGATGTTATCACTTTTAACTGATCATTTCCTTTTTCTTTTTCAAATAAACTTATTATAGTTCAACTGTGTAAAAATGAGCGTCTGCTATAAATCAAGTCTGTCAGGGGCTTTTCTAATGCGTTCTGACCGTCTCTCTGGAGCTGCCTCCGGCTCCGTCATGACAGGTGCATTCTCCTCTAAAACCCCTGGCTGATCGTCTGTTTCTGTCCCATGCTGTGCACATTTGTCCCTGTGTTCCTCTATTGAAGGAACTGCATTGCCGACCTGTGTTTTAAGTAGCTGCAACCTGTTTCGCCTGACCACAGCCCCGGTGTCCGTCTGGACTGCGTAGGACCTCGGAGCCACTTCATCCAGTACTGTTCCAGCGCGCTGCCAGTCCTGTCTTTCTGTGTTGAAAACTCTGACTCTGTCGCCCGCCTGCAGAGGTTGCATCGCTTTTGCTGTGCGATCAAAGTATCTCTTTTGTTTTTCCTTTAGTTTTTTCATGGCCTCCAGTACAGGTGTGGAGGCTTGTTTCTTCACTGTTGGGATCAGTGTCTGTAGTCGTCTGCCCATGAGCAGTTCAGCCGGAGATTTCCCGCACGCCAGAGGTGCTGCTCTATAAGCCAGCAGAGCCAAATAAAGATCCTCACCATTCTCTGTTGCCTTTGTCAGAAGACTTTTCACTATTTGAACACCCTTTTCAGCCTTGCCATTAGCCTGTGGGAAGTGTGGGCTTACTGTGACGTGTTCAAATCCATACTCTCTGGCAAACTGCTTGAACTCCTGACTGGCATACTGAGGCCCATTGTCCGAGACAACAGTTCCTGGAATGCCATGTCGTGCAAAGCTGGACTTCATATGCTTAACTACTCCCGTTGCTGTTGTGCTCGTGAGCAGAGCCATCTCAGGATAGTTGGAGTAGTAGTCGATCATCAGTAGATACTCTCTCCCCCTGAAGTGGAACAGGTCTGTCCCAATTTTTTCCCAGGGGTGCTCCGCCCTCATGTCTGTGAGCAGCGGTTCTCTTTGCTGCCTGTGATGGTAAGTAAGGCAAGTGGCACAGTCATTTATCATCTCTGCTATGTCACGATTCATGCCTGGCCAGTAAACAGTCTGTCTGGCTAGTCTCCTTGTTTTCTCTATGCCCAAGTGCCCTTTATGCAGTATTCGGAGGACCTCCTTCCGCAGCTTCGTTGGAATGACTATTTGGTCACCTTTCAGCAACAGGCCATCAGCCACCGCCAACACATCCTGGAATGAGTAGTACTGCGGGCACGCTTGCTTTGGCCACTCATTTCGCATGTGCCATATCACTTTCTGGAGCTGGCAGTCCACTGCTGTCTCCATCACTATCTTCTCTTTCAGGGTAGAGCTCACAGGTAGAGCCTCCACCACAGCATCCACGTGGTCTCTTATGGATTCCTCTGTGCCATCTGTGTTCAGTCCTTGTGCTGGTCTGGCCCTTGACAGAGCATCAGCCACTACCAGGTATTTCCCCGGCTTGTATGACAGTTCATAGGTATACTTCTGTAGACGCATCATCATACGCTGGATGCGTGGTGTCATCTCATTCAAGTGCTTTTTGCTGATTGTTATGAGTGGCTTGTGGTCAGTCTCAAGTTCAATGTGTGGCAAGCCAAAGACATAAGAGTGGAACTTGTCACAGCCAAAGACGATCCCCAGACACTCTTTTTCTATCTGCGCATATCTTTGTTCTGTTTCTATCATGGATCGTGCAGCATAAGCCACTGGTTTCCAAGCACCATCATGATACTGCAGCAAGACGGCCCCCAGTCCATCTTTTGAGGCGTCCGTGGAGATTCGCGTCTTCTTACTCGGATCAAAGAAGGCCAACACTGGCTCTGTGCTTAAAATGTCTTTGATTTCTTTCCACTCTTTGTCATGTGTATGGTGCCAGGACCACTCTGTGTTTGACTGCAGGAGCTGGCGGAGAGCAACAGTCTTTGTGGCAAGATTGGGCACGAATCTTCCCATGTAGTTCACCATCCCTAATGCTCTTTGTACCGCCTTCTTGTCTGTTGGCTGGGGCATGTCAGTCACTGCTTTGATTTTGTTCATGTCCGGCTGTACTCCTGCCGGTGTCAGTCGATCCCCAAGAAACGTGACGTCTTGTGTGCTGAACTGGCATTTCTCCTTGTTCAATCTGAGCCCGTACTTGTGGACTCTCTGAAGTGCTCTGTGCACTCTGCTGTTGAGCTGTTCTTGGGTCTCCGCCCATATGATGACATCATCAATATAAACCCTGACCCCCTCCAGTCCTTCAAACACATTCTCCATTGCACAGTGAACAATTTCTGGTGCTGAGGAGATACCAAAGGGGAGTCTCTGATAGCTGTAGCGCCCAAAGGGCGTGTTGAAGGTGCATAGGTCTGCACTTGCACTGTCAATTTGCAGCTGCCAAAATCCATGTGACGCGTCAAGCTTTGTGAACCATTGTGCCCCAGCCATCTCACTCAGGATCTCTTCTCTTGGGAATTTGATATTGTTCTCTGAGGATGTTTTCGTTTAGGTCTTTTGGGTCCATGCATATCCTGAGAGCTCCATTTGGCTTTCTTACGCAGACCATTGAGTTGACCCACTCCGTGGCTCCCTTGGTGGGTTGAATGACATTTAATGACACCATTCTGTCCAGTTCTTTGCGAAGATCTTGTCTCAGCGGAACAGGAATTCGACGTGGAGCATGCACCACAGGTCTAGCATTATCCTTTAGTTTAATGCTGTATGTGAACGGCAGCACCCCTATGCCATCAAAAATGTTGGGATACTGCACTTCCCAGTTGTCTGCTTGTGATGTGGTGACTCCTGCATTTTTCATCTGCGGTGACTGTACTTTTCTCTCTGTCTTGGCAATGTTTAGAACACGCTTAACAAGTCCCATTTCCTCACAAGCTTGATCTCCCAGTAGGGAATCCTTCCCTTTTGGTACTATCACAAACTGTAGATGTCTCTTAATGTGCTTGTTCTGGACTTGCCCTAACCTGCAGATGCCCTGTGTTTCAATCATTTGTCCATTGTAAGCTCTCAATCCCACTTTTTTGTTTTCTATGACTGGCTTGTGGCGCAGAGCTTTGAAGTCTTTCAATGTAATAAGATTTGCCATAGCTCCTGTGTCAAGTTTCATGTGAATCTCTGTTCCATTTACTCTAAGTGGCACAATCCACCTGTCTGCATTTATTGTGTTCACACTAACTTCCAGTGTCGAAGAGGCCTCATTCATCACAGTGACAGTGTCAGTAAAGAATATGTCATCCACATCATAGCCTTGCTCGCTCTCTTCCATCATATTAATTTGTTTCTTTTCTCTAGCAGATAGGCACACTTTTGCGAAATGATTTTTACCCCTGCACTTCGAGCAAACTTTCCCATATGCGGAGCATTGCCTGAAGCGATGTTTCCCACCGCAGCGCCTACAGTTCATGACGTAGTCTGATCCTGTTTCACGTGCACTAGAACGTTCCCCCTCTGAGCGAGGTGCGCTAGCTCTGACCACCCTGTCTACACCCACTGGTGCTTCAGTAGTAACGGATGGCTTCTCAAAAATCTTTATCTGCATCTCAGTCTGTTCGCTAGATCTGCAAATTCTGAGTGCATCTTCTAATTTCAGACTGTCTTCCCGTAGCAGGCGTTCCCGCACCTTTTTATTGCGTATTCCAAAGACTATCTGATCGCGTAGTATGGAGGACTGCATGTCGCCATAGTTACAGGATTGCACTTTCAGCCTTAGATCAGTCACATACGAGTCAAACGATTCATCTTGCTGCTGTACACGGCAACGAAAGACATGTCTCTCGTATACTTCATTCTTTTTCGGACTACAGTATGCATCAAACTGTTCCAGAACTTTGTCAGTTTGTTTTTATCTCCATCCTCTGTAAACTCAAACGTGTTGTATATTTCTATCGCTTGTGTCCCTGCTATCGTAAGTAACAATGCTACTTTCCTCTCACCGGTCTTGTCGTTGGCGCCAGTTGCAGTCAAATAAAGTTGAAACGCCTGTTTAAACTGTTTCCACGCATAATCCACATTTCCTGTGAGCTTCAATGGTTCTGGTGGTTTTATGACATCCATCCCGTCTTTCTCACACAGACATTAACTTTTAATACTTTTACTCCTGGTACCATGTTATGTTATGGGACTGACACATTAGCTGGTAAGTATTCAACTAACTTTATTAAACATTTCGTGACTTTACAGTACCTAGCTACGGTGGCCTCTTAGGACCATAATAGTGTCTCACAGGATATCCTTACATTTGACAGCTAAACTTTCTCCCCGTTTGAAAGGAGACTCTTTTCGCTCCAAACTCACGCACGGAGCAACACTCTACCTGAGCTCGCGGACTTGTCACCTGTTGACTGGGATTTTAAAGTCGCACATGCTGCAAGTGACATTTACGGAAGAAAATACAAGAAACGAGAATATACAGTTCTCCAAGAAATAAGAAGATTAGCACCTATTTGTAACGTATACATTTACCTTTTCGCCAGGAGTGACTGTGACCGCACGGTGAGTTTGTACTCCCCAATATAGATACAGAGGAGGGTGGATATATATTTTTCATATTTCTATCGTGATTTTATTTAGGACAGAATGTTGTAGTGCTTTATTAGATTAATCTAACACTACTTACAGTCAGTGGTATGTGCGTGGTTATCATGCAACGTCGGTCCTCACCATGGTTACAGCTGCAGTAAGATTGTCTCGCATGCATCTATCCATCTCTTCCTCTATTAAAAATGGGAGCGTGTATGCAGTATGAGCCTGTATATTATGTTGGCGATCATTGTGAAAGATTTACATCGTCTGGAAAATTAAATGTAAGGGCTTATGCATGTTTTGATAACATTAGGATATTTATAAAGACAGCGCAGGAATAAACATTGGTTAATATGGATTCCCTCACAGAGGGTAAGCCTACTGTGAATTATTATATTACTGGGTTTTCTTCTGACATCCAAGATTGAATACTTTAAGATAAATAAATACAATCACTTCAGGAAAACTTCAGTTAAACATAAATTATTGATTGAACCTTCACATTATTACAAGGAAATGCATTGATTGACCCTAATCAGTAGTCTATTGATGTTGTACCAATGTTCTTACTGTTGTGTCTGACCAGCCGGGTATCTAACCTGGGTCATCTGTGTGACTCAAGACTGCCAAGTCACCAAGGCTTCAGCTCACAGGGCTAATATGGTCTCTTGGACTCAATACATAGTTGATTAATGCTGTGCCTAAGCTTGTAGTTTGTGTCATAGACACAAATTCAAAGCATGTTTTTTTTCTTCGGCCTCTCCAATACCCACGAACCAAAAACAAATCACTTTCACATTCAGAGTCTTTTTTTCTTTCATTATCAGAGTGAAATCTCTGTTTTTGTGATTGAGTGTCCTTCACATCCATTAGAGCTATGGAACGGACTTCAATTGCTCCCAACATGCCTTCGCGCTAACCAACCGCCCTCTCCCTCTCGCTGAATGTCCGCAGTGTTACGCTGCCATTGGTCTCCAGCGGTATGGAAAGGGCCTCCTCTGAAATACACTGCCGTGTTTACATTGGCCCTGGTGTCATCAGAGCTCCTATAATAGCAGCTTCAGGGGGAACAGACTAGGTCTTATAGGCCTGAGCGTCTACGGGAATAGACCCTACCACACTAGCTGAATGGACACACTGTGGAGCTAGTCGCTAGCATGGCATTCACATAACGTGGCTGCTGATGAACTGTCACTTTTTAAAACAGGACGTTTTTAGTCCATATTAGCCCTCAAAAGCCCCACTTTTTGCTACCGGCTTTGAGCATTGTTTCGAGGGTATTTCTTTCAAGGCACTTACCAGTTAAGCCTTTGTCAACCCTGTTTTAGATTGCTCTCATGAGGTTTGGGTTCTGTAAAACACGGAGAGCAGTGGTGGCTGGTGGAGGTAGAAACCGGAGGACGGGCTCATTGTAATGCATGACACATGTTTTGATACCATTCCATTGGTGCCATTCCATGCATTATAATGAGCCCGTCCTCTAATTTTTACCTCCACTAGCCTCCCCTGATTGAGAGCAGTTCTTTTATTAAGCCTAAATCAAGTCTAAAGTAAAATACATACAAACCTACTCTAGTAAGGGAGCCTACAGGATGTTTCCTCTGTGCCATAGTGTCCAGGTGTAATCCTCCATGTGTGTATTATCATGGCACAACTGCCCTAGCACAGAGGTGCAGTATCCCTGGGCTGTGCCAGAGGTGGATCCCTCTATCTGGCCTGATGGAATCTTGGCTCACCTGGCAGGTTATCCCAGGACAGTACTGGTCCGATGCTGGGACTGTTCCTCCTGCTCTGACCAAAAGTGCTACTGTATAATTCATGGTGCAATTAGGCCAGTGGAGGCTTGGGGAGGTAGAAATTCGAGGACGGGCTCATTGTAATGCATGGAAAGGAACAACGAATCGTATCAAACATGTGGCACTTGGGCATTGCATTTGTTACATGATCCAAGAGATCTTCTGGTCATTCTAGTGTGTCATTCTAGCCCTGCTGTACCTTGTTCAGGTTCCCTTGTACTCTAGATAGCATTGATAATACCAGTGACGTATGTCGTATTTATGTGAAGATTAGTCTGGAAAACAAGTTGTTCTCCTCAGTGGGTGTAACCCCTTGCTCTGAGAATAGCATGCTGACCACAGTGGTCCCAGTATTTTGTTGAGAGATCACTCCTATGGCTATTTGCTGCTAATGTCCCATGATGTTCCCATCAGCAAAACAGTAGTGTTTGTTTAATTTCTGAAACCTGCCGGTAGTTTGAAATGGCCCAAAGCCGACTGTAGCAATGTCCGTTTGTACACAGAGGCAGACGCAGTATGGAGGTAAGGGATTTTCTCCCGTTTATTTTATCAAAGGGGTTTGCTGGCTCGGCTCGGCTTTCCAGCCTCGTTCAAAGTCTTTTGGCCCTTTTGTCCTGTGCTCGGCTCGGCTCTCCTCCGCTCTCGCCGTCAGCTTCTCCAGCCTAGCTCCCTTACTGAAATGGCAGAAGCACACCCATCTTAAACATTCGCCGGCGAGACTTAATTCGCAGCAGGTGTGCAACAAAAGTCTCGCCGACACAACCCCGGCCACGGTCCTGTAGCTCCCTCTACAGGCCGAACGCTGCATGTCCCCCCACACCGACACAGACACAGACATATATACACACACACACACACACACACACACCCGTGGTATAACCACCGCTTGAGGTGTGGCCAGTAAGGCCAATACGTCATCCACGCAGGTAGCCTGTATGTTATTGGCTGTTCTAAACTCCAGATGTCCTCTGTTACACCCACACACTGACCTGAGCTGTGAGACAGGAGCAGGGAGGGACTCAGAAATAACCCAACTCAGCTCTAACGCAATAACGGAAAACTTGAACGTTTACTTTTGAAATAACTGAGTAGCTCTTTGTTGCTTGCAAAGAATATTGCATGCGTGAGTGTGGGTGTGTGTGTGAGTCAGTGAGTGAGTGAGTGAGTGAGTGAGTGAGTGAGTGTGTTGGAAGATATTCCTGTTGGTCCATGGCATTCTCTTCCCTCCAATTTAGAAGTTTTATCAGTAACTTTCTCCTGTGGGGAAAAGCCCTTCAGCCAGCCAGCCCTAAATTAGCCTTGGCAGGAATATTGTACTGTGTAGCCTACTGCATTCACACATCGTTAATGTGCAGGCATTCATGTGTAACAATAAAGCCCTTTTCATAACCTGTTATATCAGAATGAATTCTTAGACTGTCGAGCAACCCAATATCTAACCAGTGTGGGATAACATTCCTGTGGTCTCTGCCCACAATTGAGCTGTTCTAGAAATGGATGCTAAAGCTACTGTATTCATAACAGTGTACTGTACATGCTCTCCACGCAGTCCGCTGTGATGTCATTCATGGGTTTGGGAGGTATTGGAAGACTGTTCTTCAGGGGCAGCTGGTGGAGGCAGAATTCGGAGGACAGGCTCATTTTAATGCATGGAAAGGAATGTGTGTTTGATACCATTCCTCAATCCATTCTATGCATAATGATGAGCCTGTCCTTCAATTTCATCCTCCAATATTCCATGTCAGGCATCACAATGAGCCTGTCCTCCGATTTCTGCCTTCACCAGCCTCCCTTGGTGGAGATACTGTATATGAAAGTAGTTGCAGTTAGTTGACTGGGGTCACGTCATGATCTTCATAGTGGAGTGTTGCAGAATGGTCTGCTATGTTTTTTCATGGGACAAATTAGGCCCCTCAATTAGTGATAGTGATATACAATAATTATCTTAGAGGTTACATTGAAAGTAATATGACTATGAAAAGAGAATAACTTTTTTCTCTTTTAATTCCAGGTAAAATATGAATAGGTGGTTGTTATTACTATGTGTGTGTCTGCCGGTCATCTCGGCTACATTCACCTACGAGGAACACTCCTTTCTGGGTAAGTGGTCACATAAAGCCACATCGCACAGTGCACAGTTAAAGTTAGTTTAATTCATAACTCACTAGCATGTTTTACAGGCACACGACTCCCTGTTTTATGTCCATAAAATGACATGCTTCTTATTTGTTGATGTATGTTTGTGTGTGTGTGTGTGTGTGTGTGCGTGTGTGCGGGTGTGTGTGTGCGGGTGCGGGTGTGCCTGCCCTCTCCTCCCACAGACCCTGAGGACATCCTGAGTGTAAGCATCCCTCTGGAGTTCCCTCAACGCCCTCTTCTGGGTGGCACCCTGGTGCTGCCCTGCTACTTCCAGGTAGGACTTCCTGCCAGTGACACCATAACCCAATAAAAATAAAATAATAAACCAATTGATAAATCAACCAGTAAGTTATTGTGATGCCATATTCCATTATCACTCCCTCCCTACCTACCTCCAGGACCATACTGTCCACGACCCAGGTGCCCCCACCATCGCCCCCCCTGTCCCACCGCATCAAATGGAGCCACGTCACCAAGGAGCGGGTGTCTGTCATCCTAGTGGCCATGGACGGAGAGGTCCGGGTGGAGGAGGAGTACCTGGACCGGGTCCACATGGTGGGCTATCCTCAGACCCCCACAGACGTCAGTATCAAGATCACAGAGCTGCGCTCCAATGACTCTGGCATCTACCGCTGTGAGGTCCAGCACGGCATCGAGGATAGCTTTGACACCGTGGACGTCCATGTTCAAGGTAGGGAGGGAGGAAAGGCAATGTTAGTGTCACTCACAGGCTGAGTGAATTGATCTTAGATGTATAGATCTTACCTTGTAAGTATCCAGGAAGTGAAAAGATAGACAAATCTTGTTCAAGGATTTACTTTGGCTTCAATGGCAGCTATGCCAATGTCACGCCCAGGTGACACAACCTGTGCATGACATATGATCAGATGACTTGTCAAGGTATGGTTATATGTTATGATATGATCAGGGGAGGCTGGTTGAGGTAGAAATCGGAAGACGGGCTCATTGTAATGCATGGAATAGAATGAGGAATGGTATCTTTGACATGATATGATATGATATGATATATACACATAGGGCCACATATAAGCGCTCTGGTCAAAAGTAGTAAACTAGTATATGGGGAGAATAGGCTGTCATTTGAGATACTGTACTGTAGCCACTGTTACCGTAAAGCCCATGTGTCTCTCCTCAGGTATTGTGTTCCACTACCGGGCCATCACCACACGTTACACTCTGACCTTTGAGAAGGCCAAGGCGGCGTGCATCCAGAACAATGCGCTCATCGCCACCCCAGAACAGCTTCAGGCCGCCTACGACGAGGGCTTGCACCAGTGTGACGCCGGCTGGCTCTCTGACCAGACCGTCAGGTCAGTCTATGTGTTATACTGTATATATCTATACTAGAGCAGAGGTGGCAAAAAAACTCTAACTTGTGGGTTGCATCAGTGGGTGCACCTCAATAGTCTATAAGAAGCTTTCTCTCCTCGTCTGCTTTATGTCATCTGCACTGAAGTGAAAGAACAGGACAGGCTAAAACAAAACCTCTTGCACATCCACCAGGTTGCTTTCATCTATCATAATGTTGTCAGATCAGTGCAGATTACGGAGAGGAGATGATATTGTTTGAAGATAAGGGAGAGGAGATTGCCTAACCTGTCTCTGTCCTCCAGTTCAATTACAGTACATAAAGGATGATGCTGTGATGTATTTTTGTTTTAAGGTTTTCCATTTCCTGTGGAGTTTTGGTTTCCAGTGTTTGGTTTTGATCCTCTGAGCGTGTCACTTCCTTTACTGAGCCTCTGAGCGTGTCATTTCCTGTAGAGACACAGAGCCTCTCTCTTGTCCTCTTTTTTATCCCTGGCCGAACCCACAGGGTTGTGTTTGCCTTCCTATGATCTCTCCTGCTCTGTTGACCACCTCCTCACTATGAGAGAATGCTAAATGCTCTCCCTGCTAAACCCCTGTAGCTGATTTCTCACAAGCACCATGGACCATTGGTCAGCTTATCCAAAAGATTTCTTCGAGAGACCCTCTGTATTGACACAGCATTTGGAATGACGCAAATAGGATCATTCTATCCTATTTATAATACAAATAAAGAGTTTCAGAAACTGCTTGTGTAGATTTGATGTGATCCTAACTGCTACTGTCTTTGAACCAAAGGTACCCAATCCATGATCCACGTGAGAACTGCTATGGCGACAAAGAAAAATTCCCTGGGGTGCGAACCTACGGAGTGAGAGATGTCAACGAGACTTATGATGTGTACTGTTTCGCTGAGAAGATGACAGGTACCCTAAGAGGACATCCTGGCTCTTTCACATGTGTTTTGTTTGTTGTTGTTGTTATTATGATTGTAAAAGGGCATTGTCAGTGACCTAACTGGGAAAATAAAAGCTGATTATACATGTTTGATAAATGAGAATGCGTTCAGGACATGATGAAAACTGATATTCAAGACACACCAACCAGTCTATCCTATTGAACGTTATGATCATTTCTCCTCCATCTCCACTCCTAGGAAGGGTCTTCTACTCTGGCTCTGTGGCTAAGTTCACCTTCTCCGAGGCTGAGGAGCAGTGCTTTAAGCAGGGGGCCCAGTTGGCTACTACAGGCCAGCTGTACCTGGCCTGGCAGGCTGGCCTGGATGTCTGCAACGCCGGCTGGCTGGGGGACAGGAGCGTCCGCTACCCCATCAATATCGCCCGGCCGCAGTGTGGAGGGGGACTGCTGGGGGTGCGGACCGTGTACCTCCATGCCAACCAGACAGGATATCCTCTCCCAGAGTCTCGCTATGATGCCTTCTGCTACACAGGTACTGAAGGTTACCATGGGAATGGGAACCATGTCACATTTCATGTTTTTACAAGCGGTTATTGTTTACCTATACCTTTATGGCATTGGGTTTGACTCTGTTAAAACGGTTACTGTTTGAGTGATGACGATGATGTTTTGTCTTTCACCATTTAGCTACTTAGTGTACATACAGTACAACAACCACCCGAGACATCCACAACATGTAAACCTTCCCCCTTTCACCCTCTGCCTTACCCAGAATCCCCTGACGAGGAGGGTTCGGCCATGCTGCCGACAACTACAGAGGCAGGGAGTGGCGTGCTGAGCATTGCCACAGTGACGGGGACTCCCGAGGTGTTCTTCAGGAAGACGACCACAGAGAGCGAGGCGAACCGAGGGGAGCTGGTTACCCAGAGGCCCACAGGTGTGGACTTCACCTACTTGGGCCAGAATGCCACGGAGCTGCCCTTACCTGAGCCCCCCAGTGTCACAGAGGTCATCACTGATGTGGTGGAGAGAGTTACCGCCAGGCCCGTTGTCGGGAGTGAGGTCATCAGGGGAACCGGGGACCAGTCACCCACAGGTCAGTGAGCTGATATGTGGTGGATTTGAGTGTAAAAATCGAATGTGTAGCAACGCTATCATAATTGACAGAGACAGACTATAAACTTAGGCTAGTTTTGACACGCTATTTTTGTGAGTTTTTTTTCAGAATTTCCAACGAGTGTTCTTTTTACACTCTCTAGACTCTTAACAAAAACAAAAATAATGAATTTCAAAATTCAAATGAGAAACGTAGAGACTTTGTCCTCTCCAATGTGTAGGGGTCGTCTTCCACTACCGTGCTGGCTCCAGCCGCTACACCTTCACCTTTGTAGAGGCCCAGCTGGCCTGTCAGAGACTGGGAGCCTCCATCGCCACCCCAGAGCAGCTCCTCGCTGCCCACCAGGCTGGCTACCACCAGTGTGATGCAGGCTGGCTCCTGGACCAGACTGTCAGGTAAGAGTCAAGTCAGCACATACACATACACATACACATACACACGCACGCACCCCATTTATCCTTTTGATGTATCATTATACCTATTCATATTAAGGAACAAAGCTACTTCCTCATGCACCTCAGGTACCCCATTGCGTCGTCCCGTGAAAAGTGTTCTGGGGACCTGGAGCATCTCCCAGGAGTCAGGTCCTATGGTCTGAGACCAGCTGATGAGCGCTACGATGTCTACTGCTACATCGATGGACTCAAGGGTGAGCTGCTCCCCAATGATAACCCAATGAGATGTTGTTGTGCTTCATGTTATCTTGACCTTGGATCTTAGTGTGTGTGTCCATCAGTGAAGGCTGGCGGAGGTAAAATCTGAAGACAGGCTCATTGTAATGCAAGGAATGCAAGCTTATTTGTAGTCAGTGTACAGTACAGTAGTCAGAGTCCAAATGTACAGTACAGTACTGACTGTTGGCTCGTCGTAAGTTGCTTGAATAGCTTTATAAATGTTAAGAGATTATTATAACTTATCACAAACCATGACAGTAGCATCATACAGTACAGTAGGATTTGTTTTTAGAACACCATCACACCAGTGTTTCTCTTCTTTTCCATCCCCCATCCATTCATCCTTTCTTTCTCCCCCTCCCTCTCTTCTCCCTCTGTTCTCCAGGTGAGCTGTTCCATGCTGGCTCCAGTGAGGGTTTCACCTATAATGAGGCTCTGTCTCACTGTCAGGAGCAGAATGCTACCCTGGCCTCCATCGGAGAGCTCTATGCAGCCTGGAAACTGGGCTTCGACAAGTGCAGAGCAGGCTGGCTCATCGACCGCAGTGTCCGCTACCCCATCAACAACGCGTGCCAGGGTTTTCAGAGCTGGCCAGTCCCTTGACGGACCTCACCCGGAAGGGTGCCCCGGATCCGGTCCAATGGTCGGGCCAGTGCCAGGGGTCGTTCGAGGCCCTTAAGGGAGCTCTTTGTGGAGAAACGGTCCTGTATGCGCCTGATTTTAACCTCCCTTTCTCCCTACAGACGGACGCGTCGGATAGAGGGCTGGGAGCAGTGCTGACCCAGCGCGTGGAGGGGGCCGACCGACCGGTGCTGTACCTGAGCCGCAAGCTGTCGGAGAGGGAGGGCCGGTACAGCACCGTGGAGAAGGAGTGCCTGGCCATCAAGTGGGCGGTCGGCACCCTCCGCTACTACCTGCTGGGTCGCGCTTTCACCCTCTACTCCGACCATGCCCCCCTCCAGTGGCTCCACCGCATGAAGGATGTGAACGCGAGGATCACCCGGTGGTATCTCGCGTTGCAGCCCTTCAACTTTTCGGTCGTGCACAGACCGGGGGCGCAGATGGTCGTGGCAGACTTCCTCTCCCGTGCAGGGGGGGGGGGGAGTAGGTTGTCGGCCGTCGGGTCCCCGGCCTGTGTCGGGCGGAGGGGGTATGTGGGGGGACATGCAGCGTTCGGCCTGTAGAGGGAGCTACAGGACCGTGGCCGGGGTTGTGTCGGCGAGGCTTGTTGTACACCTGTTGCAAATAAAGTCTCGTTGGCGAGTGCTTAACATGTGTGTCTCCATGACGAATTATAGCTATGACACAGCGCAGCTCCATCCTGAGTGGGGGGGGGGTGGGGGTGGGATGGGTGGGGGTGGGGGTATAAGATAACATTATTACTTTATTATCCCCTTGAGGAAATGTTGTCTGTGACATTGTGTTACATTAAAATACATTACACCCAGAATTGCAGGGCATAGACAATGACATACAAATGTGGTAAAGGCTTGACAAGTTAACAATCAGAGCCATTAGCATTTTTCTGCCTCCAAATGATCTGGTCTTCACAATGATTTTGATGATTTTTATTGTAAGAGACTGGAGTTGTGCTTGTCTAAGTGTGGTGTAACTCACATGGTCCCAGACGTGGTGGGGACTATGGGGATGTCCTCTGCCTCGGTGGGGATGGACCAGGGGATGTGGAACTGTGGAGCTAGCTCTCGCATCACTATATTCCTACAGAGAGAGAGGACAGAGAGGAGAGGAGAGGAGAGGAGAGGAGCGGAGAGGAGAGGAGAGGAGAGGAGAGGAGAGGAGAGGAGAGGAGAGAGGAGAGAAAGGAGAGAGAAGAGAGAGAGAGGAGAGATATTGTCAACTCATGAACCATCACGATCATCTGGATTGTCTGCAATTATAAGCACTAACAATATATATATTTTATTTAATTCAACCATTATTTATCCAAGTTAGTCTCACTGAGATCCAATATATTTAAATATATAATCTTAGATATATATGTACATCCACTTCAAAACACATAGCAAAAACACTTCAATATAGACATGATTAGTTCAATCAGAGTTGATAGAACAAGGCTGGAACCCAAGCCTGCTAACAGTGTGGTCCTCTTGGATCCAGACGTCCCACCCCTGGCGTAGGGTAACCATACTCAAATACAATATGACAGAAATAGCCGCTGGTGTGGCTTCGCGTACCCCAGGATCTTGGCACAGTCGTCATAGTACTTCATGGAGTTCTTCACGAAGCTGAAGCCATTGACGTCACACACGTAGGAGTGTCCGTTGGCTCGCAGAAGGTCAAACCCACACACCGTTTGCTGTAGTGACGAGAATTGTCGGTGAGTCACATTGAATCACATGCAGTGTCGTTGAGAGAGTGTTGTTGAGAACAGTTTCAGAAAAAGGGGGAGGCTGATGGAGGTAGAAATCTTTGACAGACACAACCTCCACAGGTTGTATCTACTCCACTTCATTTATCAATCATTGCGCTAAGAACAGTTATGCATCATGTCGAGACTCCACAACAGCAAAGAAGAACAGATATATTCTATAGTATGTGGCTCATGCAAGTAGCCAAAAGCCCAAAACACCTGGTGTTACGATCCCCAAGCTCCAGCCAACGGAGCCCCCTGAAGGAGGAGCCATAGCTGACCTTGAAGGCCAGGCAGACCTTGCGTGCCACCAGTTTCTCCATGGCGGTGAGCATGACAGGGTAGCGGATCTCCTTCCCCTCGCTGTCCCTCTCCACCTTCCCATCCAGAGCTGGGGACTTACGGGCCTCAGCGTGGGCATAGTCAGGTCCCACGGTGTACACCTGCAGTCACGCATGCACACACACACACACACACACACACATATATATATATATATATATATATATATATAAGTACATTACAACACAGATACAGTGTTGTATCTGTAGTATACTGTGCACGCGGGCGCACACACACACGCATACACGCATACACACACACACACATACATACACACACACACACACACACACACACACACACACACACACACACCTTAACGTCGGTGCCATCCGTTGGCATGAACTCTTCATAGATGTAGGAGCCTGTCTTTCTGACGTTGCTCTCTGGAGAGTACACGCTGCTTCGGCTCCCAATCTGAGAGAGAAACACAGTGTTAGATCTGAGAGAACCTCCGTCTCTATCAACTATCCACTTCAGCAAAGGAAAGTGCTTGTGTGTGCGGACTGAAAATGTATGTTTAACAGGAAAAGAGATGCTATCTGGACATAATCTGACTGATTCATGTGAAGATTTAGGTTTAGCTTTAGTCATGTTCTCAGTAGACAAGGTTGAGAGTAATGTTGCTAATGACAAAAGTGATAAAACCAGACATTGAGGTTGAGAAGCTATAAAACCTGACAAAGAACACATTTTATATGCTGATTATTTTATTACGAGGTTTAACAACGGTACTGAAAGCCCTCTGAGAATGTAAAGTGGGATCACGCTGAATAAACACAGGAATCGGATATCAAGTATATATACAGTCATGAGAAAAAATTAGGACACCCTATGAAAACCTTTGTCTTCTTCAACATATTCAAACATATGGACATTTGATATTCATTTGAACAATATTGAAAAATTTAGGTAATATAACTAAACAAATACAACTGAAACAAATTATTTTAAAAATGATTGGTAAAATGTAATTAATAGAAATGCAATCTTCTTGTGAGGAAAAAGTTAGGACACCCCCACATTTAGTTCCACTTAAAATGCCTAAAATTATAATAAAGAGCACCACATCAGGTGCAAATGATTAGAACATCGTTACAGAGGATTTTGGAGGAGCCTGTCCTATTTAAGCCTCAGATATTTAGTTTGGTTTGCTCTTGATTGTTGAAGTGAGTTGCATCACCATGGCGAGATCAAAAGAGCTCTCTGAGGCCTTCAGAAGAAAAATTGTAGATGCATATGAGTCTGGGAAGGGATATAAAAAGATCTCCAAACTATTCGAAATTGGCCATTCCACTGTCCGGAAAATAATTTACAAGTGGAGAACATTTAAAACCACCACCAACATGGCCAGGTCAGGCCGCCCAAGCAAGTTCAGCCTAAGAGCTGACCGAAAGATGCTTAAAGAAGTCTCCAACAATCCCAGAATGTCATCACGAGACCTACAGGTATCTCTTGCCACAATTGATGTCAAAGTACATGCATCCACCATAAGAAAGAGACTGAACAAGTTTGCATTACATGGGAGGTGTGCAAGGAGGAAACCCCTGCTGTCAAAAAAAAACATCAGGGCAAGACTAAAGTTTGCCAGAGAACACCTAGAGAAAGACCAGAACTTCTGGAACAATGTGCTTTGGACAGATGAATCCAAAGTTGAACTATTTGGGCACAGTAAGAGTAGACATGTTTGGCACAAAACCAAGACAGCATTTGAGAACAAGAACCTCATACCAACTGTGAAGCATGGGGGTGGAAATGTCATGGTTTGGGGCTGCTTTTCTGCAGCAGGGCCTGGTCAGCTCACCATCATAGAATCCACTATGAATTTTGTATTGTATCAGAGGGTGCTTGAGGAAAATGTGAGACCATCTGTTCGAAAGTTGAAGCTGAAGCAGATGTGGACCATGCAACATGACAATGACCCAAAACATTCCAGTAAATCTACCAAGGAATGGCTCAAGAAAAATAAATTGAGAGTTCTGGAATGGTCAAGTCAAAGCCCGGATCTTAATCTTATTGAGATGCTGTGGATTGATTTGAAACTGGCTGTGCATGCAAGACACCCCTCGAACATCACACAGCTGAAAGAATTCTGCAAGGAGGAGTGGGAAAAACTTTCTCCCAATTGATGTCAGAGACCTGTAGACAGTTATAAGAAACGTCTAATTGAGGTTATTTCAGCCAAGGGGGGCAATACTAGCTATTAGGGCATAGGGTGTCCTAACTTTTTCCTCAGTAGGAATTGGCATTATTGTTAATTTTTCGTTAAATAAATGATTACAAAGTTACATTTTCATAGTTTTTTGTTCAATTACATCCCCTTTATCTATAGACATTGTTAGAAAGAAGATAACATATTGATATGTCCATATTTTTAAGAGAATAACTTAATATTTTGGGGGGTGTCCTAACTTTTTCTCATGACTGTATATACACAAGGCGGGAAAGAAATATTCTGAGAAACATAAATCATCTATAGCAGGATTACAGTCGTAGTCATAACATTTGTGTGTGCAGGTTTTGTTTAAAAGTACACAAATATGATTGACTAAATATTATGAATGACTAAAGACATTATAATCCGACTTAACAAAAACATGTCATTGTTTATGACATCTCCATATTCATGCTCCCCACCTTCTTGATAAAACACATAAGAGATGCTAACTTTGATCTCTAAATAATCTCCACTGCCCACCACATCGGAAACAGAGGGTTCTGTCTCTTTGATCTAGAACACTGATTTATGATGTTCTTCTCGCTCTCTGTCGGAACACTAGATACAATCTAATGTCACAGTGTTCCGTTCTGCTTATTACCAGAGAGAGAGAGGAGGGAGAGGGGAGAGAGAGGAGGGATGTGGCTTCAAGCACAGCCGGGTCTATTTCTGAACTGTTAATGTGCCCTAAAATAACAGCCATTACAACTGACTTGAGGCTGAGGGGGTGGAAGAGTGTAGGGAAGATAAAAAACAGGTCTGGAAACAGCCAGACATCTTCTGTGTTACCAGATTTAAAATAACTAGATAGGTGTTAGCAATACAGCAGAGCAGATACGGCTGGTGGAGGTATTCCACCGATTTCGGCCTCCACTAGCCTCCCCTATTGCCGACGCTTACCTAACCCTATTGGAAGGCTGTTCTGAAGGAACACGTATGGTTAGGGAATGGGGACCAGGACGGTCAGAAGAGAGACCTCTATGAAGGAGCAGCTAAGTGTATGGTTAGGGAATGGGGACCACAAAGGTCAGAAGAGAGACCTTTCTGAAGAGCCGTTGGCTGCCCCCGCCAGCTGAGGTGGGGTAGTAGATGTAGACGTTGTGGTCTTCAGCACAGACAGGCTTCTCCACGAAGGGTTTAGGAAACACCTCGCCGTCTAATGCGGCCGTCTAAACACCTCGCCGTCTAAAGTCTAATGCGGTCTTGTGTGGTCTTGTGCGGTCATATTTAGTTTTGGTTTCAGTGTGTTCGTGTGTGGCCTCCTACGTACCGAGTCAGCGTCCTCGTCGTCCTCGTACAGCTCCATGTCTGTCCTCATGCTGCAGCCGTAGTCCTCCAGGCCCTCGCTCTCATCGTCCTCGCAGCCCACGAAGAATCTGGGAGCGCCGCGCTGGCTCTCGCCCGGGCTGGCGGGCTCTGACATCACAGTCCCCGGCGGCTGCCCTCAGCGTCCCGCAGCGCCATCGCCACACCAACACACCGTCGCCGTAGAGGGTCGCCGATGGGGGGGGGGGGGGGGGGGGGGGTTGGGTTGGGTTTGGAATGGAGGTAAATGGGACAGGGGATGGTTAGGGGGGGGGCAAGGGTTCAGAAGGGGTATAAGGAGAGGGTGAATGTGTTGTGAGTGTCTCTGAGGTGGTGCTGCTAAAGTTGTACTCTTCATTCAGCAGTTCAAGGTGTCGTATTGCTGGGCAGGGCTTCTCAGGCGACCTCAGGGGCAGATATCACCATCCGAAGACAGCCCATTGCTCTGAGTGTGTGTCCACGATTAACATAATCCTACAAATGAAACACGAACACACATAAATCACACTAGGACATTCTGTAGCTGATATAGGATTTCATACAGGCCTAGTTCCAAACCGTTCCATTGCTCTGTGAAACCAGAGGCCTAATTCCATACCGACTGCTTCCAAACTGCTGTGAAGAATTGAACACCGAACCTCCCACCTCTGAGTGTGGCCGGGCTCGTCTATGGGAGCAGTCAGTGTGGCGTGGAGAACTGATAGTGTAAGTACCCAGCACCATGCTAATGTTACACCGCTAGGCCTGGCATCAGCAGAATGACGCGGCAATCTGGGGCCTGGTAAACAGAGAGAGAACTGCCATCTCCAGTGAACCGTGATGACCAGTATAGACAGGCATAGCCTACATCTCCCGCCGGGCCCCTCTGTTCACTGTAACCACTCATTACCCCAACATGCCAATGTCATAAAGCACTCTGAAGGACGCAACATCAGTCTCTCTGATCTCATATTTAGACAGCGGATTCTAAAGATGAATGTTGCTACTTGATACACCTAAATGGAACTCTATTGAATATGAAAACATTAAAATGTAATCCTTTGATGTGTCAAATTGTGACTCTGTTTGTGAGTATTTTACTATGGGGAGGCTAATTGTGGAAGCAATATTGCTGTGACTGAAAGACAATGAAGCCGCCCAGAGGAACCCAATTAGGCTAGATCCTGCAATATATTTTTTTATTTAAATTAAAACATTTATTTATAGTATCCAGAAACATTTAAAAGTGACAGCATCCTGAGCTCAAAATGAGGCCAAATCCAAATGTAGCCAAAGGTTCATATAGACGGTTAACCTACCATAGCATCGCACAGCGGGCATAACAGACAGACAGACAATGGTGTTTGATTTCTGCCACGACCACACACGGCTGACAGCTCAATTCGGCTGAGACTGCAAGACAGTAGCCAAGTCCACACAGTAGCTCAAGCATTTAAAAGACTGATAGACCTGCAGCCACCATTAACTTGCTGCAGTGGAGAAAGCTCAAAGGACAATATTTTCGTTAATGGGGAGCAAAAGTCAAGTCTGCCTTCAGTAACTTCTATTAGGCTACAAATAAAGCAAATTAGTTCTCTGAATACATTTTTTGATACACTTTGATATTCGGCTGATGGTTTGGCAAATTGCTGAAACACAAGTCATTTTTCCTCTCATCTCCGCTTTGTCTCTACTCGAAAATAATAATAATGGAGAACTCAAACCGTCAAAACATTTAGAATGCCCGTTCCTAATAATAAGAGCATAGGCTGGATCTAATCACAACTACGCTCACACTTCCACCAAGTATGTTAGGCTACATCAGGGATTCCACTGTATGCAATTGAAGGAGGAATGGTACCATGGTACAATGGTACAATGGTATTCCATGCATTACAATGAGCCCGTCCTCCGATTTCCTGCTCCACAAGCCTCCCCTGGGCTACATGCTCAATACAGGGTCAATGCAAAACATCCCTATAGGTAAACTGCGTGCAGGTTGGCGTAGAATCTAAAAGGATAATACTGAAAAGGTGATTCATCTTCATAAGCCCATCTTTCAGAAAGAGTCTCTCAAGTCCCTTCAGCTGAGAAAATATTCACACACACACATACATACATACATATACACATATATATATAGACCTGTCTCAACCAGTCAACCAAGTGAATAGTTAAACACATGGCACCGAACTTGGTATTCAAATTAAAACCCAGGTAAACATAGGGGATAATCTTTTCTGCATCTTGGCACCGTTTATTTCAAGTAAACTCTTTCCATGCTTAAGTGGATTACTGAGGAGCTTTTGAGCCAGGGCTTAAATCCTTCTATTACACCTGTTTACTTTGCTAGGGCGCCATAGGGTGACTGCCTCTCGAGTTGAGACAGCATAACCTGTTATTTAACAGCCGTCCGGCCCGTTTCTGGTTCACAATCAGACAGATAACTCAATGATATGGCCTAAATGGACAGTACTGTATGCTCACATGCAATACATTTAAAAAATGTTATGAAAATGCATTTTGTTCTGTGATATGTCATTGACATGTGACTATAGGCAGATGGGCTAACATCTGTTAGTGGCAGTCTGTAATGGAAGGTTTGAGTAAAGTGACGTCAATCAAACTGTTGAGGCTGGTGGAGGCAGAGATCAGAGGACAGGCTCATTATAATGCATGCCACCCCTGCCAGCCACCCCTGCAATCGATGTACACCTGTTTCCAAGAAAGACAACAAGGGGATTTTTTGTCACCGTACTCATGGCCAGGCCAAGACACAGATGTACCCTTCATTACTTTAGATGAAAATAGCAGCTGTTAACACTAAACCAGATTTCCTTCTTTCAAGCAATACCATGTATTGCAGGATATTGTTGGCCCTTTCTCTACAATACCCTTATGCATGTGGTTCGTTGTGTCAACACGATTATGAAGGTTGGAGAGCAGCCTCAGTCCATAGATTTCACAGTGCTGAGGATTAACAATAGAAGAGTATTTAGCAAGCAAGCTATGTGTGATCTTGGCTGATGTTGAATATCTCTACACTCTGAGACGACAACAACATCTACTAGGGGGCATTTTGCATGTCCTACTTTTGAAGACCAAAAAGAGGAGTTTTATAAACAAATGTGTCTAAATTGACAATGTTGAAAGAGGTCAAACGGTTTGCTGCACGGGTCAGGAGACCCACTTGTTGGCTGCATCAAACTGGCTAACAATCAAGCTGATTCGGGGCTTAGTTGGCCTGGCACCATTGAAGCATTAGTAACCCACATCGGGGCATTATAGCGAGGTACCAATGATACGTCATACATAAATGTAAGCTTTCGGACCCGACTGTCAGATCCGAAACACGTTCCTTTCGTTAGATAAACAGCGATATAGAAAGATAGCTAGCGCCGTTAGCCACCACAGAGTAGCTCGCTCGCTAATGTAAACAACTTTGTGTCCGTGCCATTTTTGTCCGAGTGTGTAGCCTAATGAATGCACCCTATGGAGCGGATGTCAAATACATAGCACACAAAAAGCTAGATATCAATGCACAATCCCATAAATATAGCTGTCAAAGCGTAACGTTACTTACAAGAAAATTATTTTGTTGACGCCTGTTTGCTTCCTTTTTCCCTTGACAGCTTGAATCTGTATTCTCAGAACGAGAATAACCGGCAGGTTCCGACAATAAGACTTCCGGTTTTGTTTTCGCGACTTCAAAATAAAAGAGCGAGGTAATAGATCACTGTGTGGGATCACAATATTTTATCATACAGAGTGCTGTTGGCTTTTTACTGTGGCCCAAACATTTGAAAATGATTTGTGTATAGTGCATAATGTGTTCCCTATGTAGTCTAGATGGGGCACTTTGAACTCTTGGGCCACAGTAAAAAGCCAACAACACTCTGGTACCAACCCCTCATGGTTGGTAGTAAGGTGGTAGTAAAAATCAAATGTAGCCTTGGAAAATGATTTGTGTACAGTCCATTATCTGTCCCCTATGCAGTGCAGCAGTCTTTCATCGGGGTGATTAGGATATTAGAAGAACCCTTAAAAACACAAATAATACATTGAGAGAATTACATGTTTATTTCCAGATATAGTTACATATAATTTGCAGTTCCTTTATCCATATTTACTATTACTACATGCTTAAACAACTTTAACGTGGGCGCTTTTATTTGGAAGAAATCGTCATTTACATACACACGAGGTTGGTGGACGGAATTCCACTATTATCGTTCACAGAACACAGATCAGATGTTTCCACTCTGAGGCTTGATTGGTGATTTTGTATTCTAGAATAAGAGCGGACTATCTCGATCTGTGGTCTCCGAACTCGAATAACATCCATAGAGCTCCATTACGACTTCCGGTTTCTCTTTTCAGCATTTTCGCGACTTCAAAATAAAAGCCCGAGTTAAGCGATGCATGCAAAGTGATTTTTGCTAAAATAAGAACAAATTACCGATCCTAAAGTATATACAATTCTGAGAAAGTAATTTTGATATTTACAATTTACATACTAGTGCAATTACATGTAATTTTACAAATGCCTATTATGTTTGTATAAACTGGACTGTACAGACATTTTTTTCAATAATTTCAACTCAGCCTTCTCGGAAACACTTCTAGAATATGGATCAAGTGAGTTTGAGTCTTTAGTAATTAGAAGTAATTTATCATAATCAAGGGATACATGTATTTAATTATGTGAAATTATTGAAAATAATTGCTGACTGTGTCTTTAATCACAACAAAATCGTTAGATCTCGGCTCTCATTGGTGGTGAAACAGGAAGAGTGTTCCAATCATCATGCAGCCCAGCCCAGCCCCTCGTCTACTTAAACCGTTTCTACTTAATCAATAGTCAGCTTTGTATAACAAACGCATTTTCAAACTTCAGCGGATTGTGGTTTGTTAGGTAGTTCACGATAGAAGAGGAAAAACACACGCTTTCACGATTTGTTTTATTTAAGAGAAGAACATTGCAGAGCAATTGCATTTCTACGGTTTGTATTTCTTGCTTGAATGTTGATAGGACGTAAATTCGGCAAGCTAGGGTAGAAATCCTATCAAAACATCAGTTAGCTAGCGAACTAGCCCTTTGGCTAATTCTTGTAGACACCACTTTACAATTTAGGAATGATAACCCTTTAACCCCCCAGATGTCACTTTTACGTTTCATTGTTTTGCAATGCAATTGTAATGCAGTCGTACAACTGGGCTGTTTTCTTTACAGCTAGCTAGGCACAGTAAAATCAAGTTTCTTCGCAACCCGCGCAGAATACAACATCATCATGGGGGATGACAGCGAGTGGATAAAGTTACCCGTCGACCAGAAATGTGAACACAAGGTGATTCTTTATAGTCCAGTTTCTCCGTCATGCACATAGAGCTTGGTGATTCTCAACCTATTTAATCTAATTTATACTTGTGAACACAAGGCATAGCTTGTTCCTCACATGCCATTTGAAGCATTTACCTAAACAGCTTAGATGCTTAGAATTTGGTAGCTGGCTGATCTCCCTTTTTATAGTATCATGAATGTCATTTTGTTGTTGTGGCACTGGCTACAAGGCCACTTGTCAGAAGTCACACACAAGGCTATGACCATCTCTTCGTAGTACCTTCACATTGCTCCGTACAGTATGAGGGCTTGTATGAAGATACAACGGGAACATCAGTCAACACCCACCACCAGTCTGTTTAACCTTTGTCCTCCCTGCCCCCCTTGTCCAGGTATGGAAGGCCAGACTGAATGGTTATGAGGAGGCAATTAAGCTCTTCCAGAAGATGGATGATGAGAAAAGTGCAGAGTGGGGGAAATACCAGGGGCTCATCAAGAAGTTTGTGACCGACTCAAATGCTGTAGCCCAGCTGAAAGGACTGGAGGCTGCTCTGGCCTATGTAGTGAATGCACATGTAGCGTCTAGGTGAGTCAGTGGGGGAAATGTGACACTGTTCAACGCACGTCACATTGTGATTAAGCTAATCGCTTGCTGAGTGCTGATCTGTGTGTGTTGCAGCAACATTTGCTAAGACATTGCTTTAGACTCAAACTCACTTCAAATGCACACAAACCTCTTCTGTGTGTGTGTGCCTGTTTCTTATTTCAACCTATGACAATGGGTTCCTCCGAGGATAAATAAAAGTTAGATGGATAATGCTTGTCCTTTGCCCTGCAGGACGGTGGGAGAGGTGGTGAGTGGCGTGGTGTGTAAAGTGTTCAACCAGCCTAAGGCCCGAGCCAAAGAGCTGGGCTCCGACATCTGCCTCATGTACATAGAGAGAGAGAAGGCAGACACCGTACAGGAGGAGCTCGTCAAAGGCCTGGACAACAAGAACCCCAAAATCGTGGTCACATGTGTGGAGACCATACGCAGGGCGCTCTGGTGAGACCACAAACACTGGTGCAATGGAGAGGGAGGGGTACTAGGCTTGATGGATGATTGCATCACTTTTGCATGCATTTGTAATTACTTGTACTGCATGAGAAGACATTCGCTTTTGAATTGTTTATGCAATAGCATCATACTGTGTACAGACAATTCAACTACTTTGATTGAATTTGACTTAATACATATGTATTTTTGTTCCTCTAGTGAATTTGGGTCCAAGACTGTCACCATTGAACCCATAGTGCAAGTTTTGCCAAAGCTTTTTGAGTCCAGGGAAAAGGCAGTAAGAGACGAGGCCAGACTGCTGGCCGTAGAGGTCTACAGGTGGATCAGAGATGCCCTCCGACCCCAATTGCAGAACATCACCTCTGTACAGGTGAGACAAGAGCCTCTGCTCCATCACCTGTAGGAAATATAATTGATCTGAATGAGGAGTGATGAACCAATCAAACAGCGTCTTTGGGTTGGCAAGTCTACCACGCTGTATGCAGAATCTTGGTTTGTACATTAGTACCAGTTCAGCAGTGTTAATAGTGGCACTTACCCTGAGTTTGAGTATATCCCTGAGTCTGAGTATCTCCTTGTCTGTCCCCAGTTGAAGGAGCTGGAGGAGGAGTGGGCGAAGGTGCCGATGGCGGCCCCCAAACAGAGCCGCTTCCTGCGTTCGCAGCAGGACCTGTGGGCCAAGTTTGAGCAGCAGTCACAGCAGGCGGAGGCAGGGGAGGACCAGGGGGAAGGTACAACCTCTAAACTCTGACCTGTGTCTGCTGAGTGGGACAGTGCTAGGAGGAACATCTTCTGTTATGGCTGAGCTGAATTGTGTGTATGTAGCAAAGGTAATTTGGAATCACGCTCTCGTGATGAGAGAGCTCTGCCTGTGACTTCTAAGCCCAGAAATTGCTCTTGTATCATGAGGATGTCCTCTTGGTATAACGGGTTATGTCTGTGGCATCCATGTGAGAAGCCCTTTGGTTCAGACCCCACCGGTTACATGTATTTTCTCTCTCCCTCTCTCAGATGAGGGGGTAGAAGACTCTGGACCTCAGCTCATAGGGGTCCACCTGCTGGACCCTGTGGCGATCCTCTCTAAGCTTCCGAAGGACTTTTATGACAAGATTGTGAGCAAATATTGAACACTGGTCCCTTTTCTTTGGCTCCCTGTGTTGATTTTAAGCCTGGAATCTAAATGAGATTCAAGACGCCATATTGGATATAACCTGAGCCTGTGTCTGTATCTGTCATTTTCAGGAAGCAAAGAAATGGCAGGAGAGGAAAGAGGCCCTGGAGGCTTTGGAGGCGCTGGTCAAAAACCCCAAACTAGAGGCAGGAGACTATGGCGATGTAGTACGAGCACTGAAGAAGGTAACCATCTGCTGGGCTACTGTACCTGATTTAGTTTATCTTAAACAGTGCAAATCCTGTTCACCCAGTGTGCCAAGCAAGCTTGATTGACTGCACCACCAGTGTTTCACATTTCTAATACCTTTTAAACCCATGTCTGGTACAGAGCGTAGTTTATTGTTGACTTGAACGTCTTGTTTGTTGGTAGGTCATTGGCAAAGACAGCAATGTAATGCTGGTCAGTCTGGCAGCAAAATGCCTGGCTGGTCTGGCCTCTGGCCTCAGGAAGAAGTTTGGGAAGTACACCCGTCATGTGAGTTCTCAAACTTTAGACTGCTCTAGACTCCTAAACAGCTAACAATCTATCTTAGCAATCTGTATTGCAGATGGATTTCTCATTAGACTTTGACTGTTTCTCTCAAGGTGGTACCGACTATTCTGGGGAAGTTTAAGGAGAAGAAACCTCTTGTGGTCCAGCAACTGCAGGAGGCTATCGATGCTGTTTTCCTGACTGTGAGTTTGGGGTTCGTTATCCCAAACAACACCTGGCTTAACTGGGCAGATCCATCCAAAGCTAATGGACATTGGACATGGTGTTGTGGTGGAGTTGGACCTAGTAATGGGAAAGGGTTATAAGTGATAATGTGTGAGGACAAACAAAACTCTCTTTTTTTTTATTGCATTTCTTTCACAAGAACTAATGTATGTGTGTGCACTCTCCTCCCCCAGACCACTCTCCAAAACCTGCTTGAGGATGTTCTGGCTGTTATGGACAACAAGAACCCATCCATCAAGCAGCAGGTGTCTCTGTTCCTGGCCCGGAGCATCAGGCTCTCCACCCCCTCCACCCTGCCCAAGAGCCTGCTCAAGCCCCTCTGTGCTGCCCTGTTCAAGGTGAGGCATCCTCATGTATGTAGATAGCTAGCTAGAAAAATAATAAATTAATTCCTCATTAAATAAGATCAGGCCATCACCTAATCAGTACCTCAATTAAGTAAAATGAGGTGTGCCTGTATTGGAATTCAACAGACACTGGAATGGAATGGCTGCCATACATACCAGTTCTGATTTAAGAAAAATTTGGAGTGGTCTCTTAATTTTTTCTAGGTAGGTGTGTGTAATATATACATATATATATAAACACACACACAGTTCATATAAACCATGCATGATCAACTTTTCATTTGTAGCTGGGTCAGTACATCTTAACCAGATTTAAGGAACATCAAGAATATTGGTTTGTTTAACTAAATGCAAACTTACTGAGACAATTCCTTTGTCAGCACTTAACTTCTCTCTATAAACAACTATTGCACTATGAATGTAAATGATTTCCAATTATTACCAGTGCCCAACTAAACACTCCGTAAACATATCTATTTGTTGTGTGTTCCTCCCCTGGCAGCACGTGAATGACCCTGCCCCCGAGGTGAGGGACGCAGCATTTGAGGCTCTGGGTACCGCCATGAAGGTGCTCGGGGAGAGGGCAGTTAACCCCTTCCTGGCAGACCTGGACAAACTCAAAGTGGACAAGGTGAGCTTGTCAGTGGAGGATGTGATGTGACCATGATCATGCTATGTAAACTATGCTTTTAATGTGGTGTTTTTTTGGTGGCTTAAATGTGGCTGTATTTAAAAACTGTTCCTGCAGTGATTAAGTATTGTCATCTTTTGAATCGTTTATGCTGTTTTATCTCCAGGTGTGATTGAAATAACATGGCATTACATTACAACATTAACAGCAGTCTAATGATTTCAAGAGTGGCTTCAGAGGTAGTTCATTAGTTCTACCCTCAGGCCATCCCTGTTGCACAGCTAATGTTGAAAGGTCCTCCCTTCCCAGATAAAAGAGTGTGCAGACAAAGTGGAGCTGGCTGGAGGGGGGGCTGAGAAAGAGAAGGCTGCCCCCAAGGCTCAGCCTGCACCCGAGGCCCCAGCCAAGTCCACAGGGCCCCCTAAGAAGGCCCCAGGGGCTAAGGTGAGAGACATAACGTGTGAGTTTAATAGGTTTTGTTCTAAATATGATGCTATTTCATGGTCCAAAACTGGTTTGTCTGTATTGTAGGCTGCTGGATCCTAATGCATCCTGTGGTTCCAGGCATGGATTTTTATGTGGACTGCCTGGTTCTGTGGGTTGACTCCATTTTGCCTCTGCTATGTCTCAGATGAAGGGCCAGACTCTCCCCGCCCCCACCAGGGGCTCTGCTAAGAGGACAGGGGGGCAGGCGGAGGGAGAGGAGGAGGGAGAAGCTGGAGCTGTGAGTGACGTTGTGGACCTGCTCCCCCGCACTGACATCAGGTAACTTCAAACGCAACGCTTCAGGCTAAACCAGATCAAAACTTGGGTTACCCTTCCAGATGTATGTCCTTGTGCCACCCATGGCCCTGGCAAGACGCTGAAAGGAAACAAAAGTAGAAACATTAGTCTCTTCTGTTTCTCATCTTCTCTTATAGTTTGCTGTTGGCCCTTCAGCTGATCTTTTAATAACATCCAAGAGATTTCAAGGGAATTGTTTACACATTCTCTCTTGCTCTCTCCTTCCCTTTGCAGTGATAAGATCACTGGGGAGATGGTGGCTAAGATCGGGGACAAGAACTGGAAGATCCGTAAGGAGGGTCTGGATGAGATGGCTGCGGTGATCTCAGAGGCCAAGTTCATCAAACCCAGCGTGGGAGACCTGCCTGTCGCACTCAAGGGCCGACTTAACGACTCCCACAAGATACTGGTGTGTGTGTGTGAGATTCTCTAACCGGGTCAGTTGAGTTGTGCAGGTATGTGATCCTCTGGTGTTTGTCATAGGTCCAGCAGGTTCTGTCTATCCTCCAGCAGATGGCCACTGCCATGGGCCCGGCCCTCAAACAGCACGTCAAGAGTCTGGGCATACCTGTCATCACTGTCTTCGGAGACAGCAAGGTAGACACACACACACACACACACACACAAGCCATTATGAAGCAAGGTTTTTACAATACCCCTTGTAATTATTTGCCTCTGTCCTGTGATACCAAACACATGGTCACACCCAACCTTCATCTGACACACTACTACTTCAACTGTCTCACACACGTAGGTTTCATGGATCTGTCTCTTCCTTAGAACACTCTGCGTGCTGCGGCCCTGGCGACTCTGAATGCGTGGGTGGAGCAGACGGGCATGAAGGAGTGGCTACAGGGAAAAGATCTGTGTCAAGAGCTGAAGAGAGAGAACCCTTTCATCAGGCAGGAGGTGTGTTTGTTCACAAGGCTCCTACTGAATAATCTGTTGCCAATCCTACTTCTTACACCTGTATCTTGTCATTAAATTACTTCCCCCCCCCCGGATGTTCTATGTTGTGAGCACAACACAGAACATTCTCCTCCACGTGTCGGACCCCAATTCAATCCCATCTCCCCCCTCCCAGGTGCTGAGTTGGCTGGCGCAGCATCTGCCCACCATGCGGGCAGTGCCATCGGACCTGCAGCTGTGCATGGTGCCCCTCTACACCTGCCTGGAGGACCGCAACGCGGACGTGAGGAAGAGAGCCCAGGAAGCCCTGCCCATCTTCATGATGCACCTGGGCTACGACAAGATGAACAAGGCTGCCGGCAAACTGAAGGTACGGGGGAGGGACCTCCTACAACCACACCACCGCCACAATGACCACATCTCAAATGTCTTTCCTCACGTCCTCTAGCCTCGCCTCCTTCTCAAAACTCTGAACTTCTGAGGTTCCTCCCCTCTGATCTTCTCCTCCAGTGGGTTTTGAGGAGAGAGGGCACCAGGAAAGACTTTTGAGATGCAAATGTTTGACCAATGTCTCTGCCCTTGTTTTATTGAGGCTGCAGTAAAGGTCTTATTGTTGAGCTGTGTACTGTGTTTTAAGGTAGTAAATGTGTGGTTTTCAATGTGTCTGTTGTCAGAAGTCAAAATACTGACCCTAGTTTGTGGATTGCAGAATACAGCTCTATCCAACTTATCCACTCCACAGTATGTCACCACAGCTTGCAGTAGCCACTTTTGTGAAATTAAATTAATCCATATCTCGTCTCTACTGTGTGTAGCCTAGCTCTAAGGACCAGGTGGTAGCCCTGCTAGAGAAGGCCAGAGCTGTGATGCCTTCCAAGCCTGCTGCTCCCGCCAAAGTAGCTGCTGCCAAGCCCTCTGCAGCCAGCGGCCCCACAGCCAAGGCCTCCGCAGGTATGTTCACATCAGGGGAAGTTGGTGGATGTAGGAATCAGAGGAAGGGCCCATTATAATGCATGGAATGGTATCAAACCAGCCTGTCCAATGGACAAAGAGCAAGACTCCGTGTCGTGAATACAGATTGGTGGGAGTGATGAGTTGCACTCAGTCGGGGTGCTGGTTGCAGTGGCACAGGCGCCCCGTCCCGAACCTCGATGGGGACACCCCCATGTGCACAGGGGCCATCTGACTCACCCCCCACACATACAGTACACAATAAAAATACCTCTGAATATTTCACCATCTACATCGTCAAAGCATTGTATCATTGCCTCATGTTTTCTCTCTCCTCCCCACCACAGCGCCAAACAAAGCCCAGTCTGTCAGTGACGACTCTGCAGGTTCTGAGCCCAAGAAGGCCAAGCCAGGAGCTGCAGCCAAAGAGAAGGTGGGTCCGGACCGATCTGTCTAACATCCTGGATGGTTTAACTGTCTGCTAAAAACTGATCATGTTGTGAAGTCCTTCGACCAACATAGAATGTATTGTTGACAATGTGATCAGGTAAACCTCTGGTGGTAGAAATCGGATGACAGGCTCACGGTAATGCATGGAATACATTACCATGAGCCTGTCCTCCGATTTCTACCTCCACTGGTATCCCCTGAGGTAAATGGCAAAAGAGCTCACCTGGTGTGTTTGTATGGCCAGCGGATCTCCCAGGAGCTCAACCTCTCCAGTGGGAGTCTAAACTCCAGTCTAGAGAAGGGGGGGTGGAGCTGGTCCTGCTAAAGGTCTGTCCAGGGGGAAGCTGGGCAAGCAGCACATACCCCATGCTGGCTTTGGCCTGACAGGAAGTCCACTCTGAGGGATCACACATCACATGTTCTTGTGTTTGTGTGTCACTGCTTCCTGTATGCCCTTCATGTTCTCCCATCCCTTTTCACAGCCCATCACTGATTGGTTTTCTGGTGCGCTCACTCACTCTGGTGCACATTTCAATTGTTTGGTTGACTTGTTCTTGCGCCCCCCCCTCCCTGGAACAGAGCCAAATGTGGGTTCCACCCCTCATGTTTCTCCCCCCTCCCTCCTCCTCTAGGGTGCAGCTGTGAAGAAGCCCTCAGGTAAGGGTAAAGAGGAGGAGGATAAGTCCGGCCCCATCTTCACCCTGGTGCCCAACGGCAAAGAGCAGCGCATCAAGGATGAGAAGACCTTGAAGGTAATGATGTCATGGTAGTGTTCATGACAATGCGGATCATATTGCCGCTTCTGAAGCATTTAAACAGCTGCTCCATTCGATCTTTTTACAACACTCACTTGTGTGTGGCAGGTTCTGAAGTGGAACTTCCCGTCCCCTCGTGATGAGTACATAGACCAGCTGAAGGTGCAGATGGCTCCCTGCGTGGCCAAATGGCTGCAGGAGGAACTCTTCCACCATGACTTCCAGCACCATGTCAAAGCCATCAACGCCATGATCGAGGTGAGACTATACACACACAGGGGCTGACTTCCAACACGACAGCTATCGACGGTCAGACGAGATGGAGATGTAGTAGAGATGGTGGGGTGTGAGTGATGAGTTGCACCATCAGTCGGGGTGCTGGTTGCAGTGGCACAGGCGCCCCGTCCTGACCCTCCATGGAGACACCCCCATGTGCACAGGGGCCATCTGACTCACCCCCCCAGCCCAGACATGCATACACACACACGCACCACATCAAACTCTAAACACAATCTCGTCCTCTGGCTAGCGTCTGGAGGAGGAGCGTGACGCTACAGTGGCCTGTCTGGACCTGGTCCTGAAGTGGTTCACGCTGCGTTTCTTCGACACCAACACCAGCGTTCTAATGAAGGCCCTAGAATACCTGAAGCTGCTCTTCCCTGCCCTCAGCCAGCTGGACTACCACCTGAATGAGCACGAGGCCACATCCTTCATCCCTTACCTCATCCTCAAGGTTTGTGGCTCCTCATGGCCCTACATCTTTTAATACAGTCATCCCCCACAGACTCATCCACAAAATGTCCACACTTGGCCTGCAACCCACCCTCTGTGACTGGCTCCTAGACTTTTTGACTGGCAGGCCCCAGTCTGTCAGGATTGGCAATAGGACTTCAGCCAGCATTATTACAAATGTTGGCACCCCACAGGGATGCGTCCTCAGCCCCATCCTCTACACCCTGTTCACCCACGACTGTCGCCTCCCACAAGGACAACATCATCCTAAAGTTTGCAGACGACACCGCAGTGATTTGATGCATCACTGGTGGGGACGAAGCGGCTTACAGGAGGGAGGTGGCCAGTCTGGTAACATGGTGCGAGGACAACAACCTCACCCTCAATACGGACAAGACGAAGGAGATGATAGTGGACATGAGGAAGAAGAGGGGACCTCATCGGCCACTGTACATCCGGGAGCTTGAAGTAGAGAGGGTGAGCAGTTTCAAATACCTGGGCGTCCACATCAGCGAGGACCTCACCTGGACACTTAACACCACTCAGCTGGTTAAGAAGGCCCAACAGCGGCTGTACTTTCTGAGGAGGCTGAGGAAGTTTGCCATGTCGCCCAAGATCCTCAGCAACTTCTACAGCTGCATTGTTGAGAGCATCCCAACTAGCTGTATCACTGTGGTACGGCAGCACTACTGCTATGGACCGCAGACGCCTGCAGAGAGTGGTGAAGACCGCTGAGAAAATCACCAGGACTCCACTGCCCTCCCTGCAGAGCATCTACCACCGCAGAGTCCACAGGAGAGCCGCCTCCATCCTCAAGGACCCCACCCACCTCCAGCACGGACTGTTCACACTTCTACCCTCAGGCCGGAGGTACAGAAGTGTTAAATGCAGGACAACGAGACTAAAGAACTCCTTCTTTCCCACTGCCACCAGGCTCCTAAACAACCCATAGGAGATTAAGACTAATATAACCCTACTACCTCATAACCAGTTTGCATAATTGCACTGCTACGTTTGCACTGTTTATTATTATTGCTGCTATTCTTATTTTATGCCTTAAATTTTGCTGTCTTGTACATTTGTTTAGTATATATTGTATATTCTTTTGTATTGTATATTTTACATTGGTTGGCATTCTGCGGACAGCAAAGTAAGAATTTCGTTGTACAGGGAAACATGTTTTCAACTGTGCCAATGAAACACTTTGAATCTTGAATCTTTACAGTTCAGTCATTTTAGCAGGCACTCTTATCCAGAGCAACATACTTGAGACAAATGTACTTATTATTTTAAGTGAATCAGATATACATCAAAATCATCACAAGTAAGACTTTCTATAAGAATCAGTACCACAAGCAGATGTGGATCTCAATACATTTGTTGAGGACTACTGCATGTAAAATGTATTGTATGTGATTTTACATTATTGATTAGTTACATTTGTGGTTTTGTATGAGGTCTCTCTGATCTTTGTTCGAGAGTGCTGCAGTGTTTGCTAGTGTTCTACTTGATTATATTCCTTGTACTTCATTGATTGTTTGATTGATTGGCCAGAGTACTTGTAGCTGGTTTCCTATGTCTAAATCACATATTATAATTATAAATCAGTCACTGATTTAAAGAAAGATGAAATCCAGCAGACACGGTAATGTTGTGGTGATGATGGGGTGTGAGAGTGATGAGTTGCACCATCAGTCGGGGCGCTGGTTGCAATGTCACAGGCGCCCCGTCCTGATCCTCCATGGAGACCACCCCCATGTGCACAGGGGCCATCTGACTCACCCCCCACTCCGCCACCTAGAGTAGACCACACAACAGGGCCCTGTAGTCCAAAGTGTCTTGCTCTCCCTGATATCCCCCCATCCTGATGATGTAGCTATGTGCACTCTGTCGCCCCCTGCAGGTGGGGGAGTCTAAGGACGTGGTGAGGAAGGACGTGCGGGCCATCATGGCCATGCTGTGTAAGGTTTACCCCGCCAGCAGGGTCTTCCCTCTCCTCATGGATGGAACCAAGTCCAAAAACTCCAAACAAAGAGCCGGTGAGAGCCCAACACGCTACGGCCTGATTCACACTACAGAGCTGAGCTGTGCTACACTGGGTTGGCCTGGTTACGCATCCACCATAGTTGCTGAAACAGTGCTGGAATGGACAATGTGAACAGAACATATCTGAGCTGGTCCAGGTCGGCCCTCTAGCGTGTCTTCCCCCCTCAAACAGAGGAAAAAAAGATGTTGGTGTTAAATTCTTGATGTGTTCTCTCCATCACTCTCTCCTCTCATCCCCCCCCCCCCCCCCCTCCCTCTCCTCTCTCTCTCGAGTGCCTGGAGGAGCTGGGCTGTCTGATCAAGCTGTACGGGATGAACGTCTGCCAGCCCACCGCTGCCAAGGCGCTCAAAGAGATCGCCGTGCACATCGGTGACCGGGACACGTCCGTCCGCAACGCCGCCCTCAACACTGTGGTGGAGGTCTACAACTTGTGCGGCGAGCAGGTCTACAAACTCATCGGCAATGTAAGCCCCCCCCCCCCCACACACACACACACGTTGTTTGCTCCATATATCATCAGTGTGTTGATGCCACAGTATCTGTCACATCCCAACAAAGCTGTGTTTCCCTCCTCCAGCTGTCAGAGAAGGACATGAGTATGTTGGAGGAAAGGATAAAGCGCTCCAAGAAGACCGCAGCCTCCGCCCCTCCCTCCAAACAGGGGGAGGAGAAGCCCCACAGAGCCCCTCCCTCACACCCCGACGCCAGTGTACTGCACAAACCGTCCCACGATGGGCAGCCCCCTACCAAACTCAGGTACGCAACCACTGTGTGCTTCTGAAAACAAGTCTGGGTTGACATTCGTAGCGAGCTAACCCACAGCAACACACCGGTCTGTCTCTCACTGGGTGTATTACTGTCGGAGGCTCTGTGGCTCAATTGAAGAGTTGTGGCCTTTGTACTTCTGCATGTTGGTGGTTAATTTTTCATCCAGATTCTACCCCTCCCATCTCTCACACCAATTAATGATCAACATTTATCACACACAGTCTCCCTCTCTCTCTCATTCACCTTCTCTCTCCACCCCTCCCTCCGTCCCTCCAGTCAGATCCGTCTCCAGATCGCCCTGACCCAGTCCCAGACCCAGCCCTCTGCTGCTGCAGCCCCTGCTGCATACTTCAAACTGGACGCGGACCTGCTAGAGAACAACCTGGAGCCTTGGCCTGAGATGCCGGACCTGGTCCAGTTCAACTTAGACGACCTGATGGAGCCCATCAGCATCCCAGAACTCAAGTAACACTTTTTATTTATTTGTTTGTTTGTTTTTATATATACTCACCCACCCACCGTCTCGGTGTACATCTGTCTTCATGTCTCAGTGATTAATGTATTTCCTCTCCAGGCTCCGCCCAGTTTCTGCTCACTTTGAAGAGCACCACGCCAGCTCCACCATCAAGCTGGTCATCTCCCAGATCGCCTCTGGAGATATTAACACCAGCATCCAAGCGCTCACACAGGTACACACACACACTGGGGGGCTCACACACACATAATGTGAGCGCGCACGTGTGCACACTCGTAATACACGTACACTTCCTTAACCAACTGTTGAATGATACCCCTCCTCTCCTCCACCCTGCAGATAGATAAGGTCCTTCGCCAGGAGGCCAGGGTGGAGGTCATGATTGGCCACATCGACCAGTTCCTGATCGCCGCCTCACTGCAGCTGCGCCTGGCCCACAGCACTCACATGGCCGACCAGCGGCTGCCCGGGGAGGACATCCTCAAACTCTACAGCTGCATCATCGGAAACATGGTCACAGTGAGTAGAGCAGGCAGTAGAGGGTAGATGAAATAGTTTGTGTGATCACACAGGCCGCCAATGTGACCCATCTGTCCTCCTGCCCCAGTTGTTCAACGTGGAGCGGCTGGCCCAGGAGGCATCCATGCGGGTGCTGAAGGACGTGGTGCAGGGTCTGGTCACTGTGCTGCTGGACCCCAGGGTGGACACCCTGATGGAGGGGCGGCAGCTCATCCGCTCAGTCAACCTGCTGCTCGGACGTGTGCTGGAGAAGGCCGACCAGACCAACATGCTCAGGTAAGGGTGGGGAGAAGGGTCAGACCAGACTGTGTTTCAGTGGGAGAGCTTAAACCACCACCAACCTACTCTGGTACTCTTGTACACATTGAAAAGGGATAACCGTTCTCCATATATTCTCTGTCGTTTTTTTGAATTGATGGCTTGAGGAGACTGATCAGTCAAACCCACAGTCTACTGGGCAGTTATGTTTAGCGGATTTGTCCACCATCTTCCTCTTCCTCCCCAGTGCTCTGCTGGTGCTGCTGCAGGAGACCCTCCTGTCCTCCAATGGCTCTCCTATGTTCTCTGACCTCGTCATGAAGGTACCTCAACAACCTTTCTGAGGAGACGCAACAGTTTGGTGTGTGCGTGTGTCAAACCTCACTGATGTTGTGTGCTGTGTGTGCGCAGTGCATCTGGAGGATGATCAAGTTCCTGCCAGATACGGTAGATGGTCTGAACCTGGACAGGATCCTGCTGGACATCCACAACTTCATGAAGGTCCTCCCCAGAGAGAGGCAGAGCCAGCAAGATGACATGCCTCACCGCACACTCAAGACCGTGGTCCACAAACTGTGCTGCCTCGCAGGGCCCACGGTCAGTACACACACAGCACAGGAGCTTACCCTCTGCCTTTTCTGGGCCTTGTCATTCCATGCCACTGCATTTGTTTCGAGGCTGTGTCGTGAAAATAACGTGTCTGTGTGTGTGTAGATCATGGAGCACCTGTCCCTGATTGAGAACAGGAGTGAGTCGGAGCTGGAGTCTCGCCTGAAGAGGTTTCTGAAGTCCTCGACAGTCTCCGGCCGAGATGCACACGGACCCACGGTACACACAACATATACTCTTAACAGCATGAACTGTTCTAGTAGCTGTATTTCTATTCCCAACACCTGCAGTCTGTGGATGTATTAGAACATCTTTCTTTTCTTTCTTTCTCTCCCTCTCTCTCTCGCTAAGGTTCCCAAGTCGAAAGCTACAGATGTGCTGGTGGAGATCTTCAAGAAGATCACAGCCGAGGAGAACAGAAAAGAGGTGAGGCCCTGAGAATCTAGGTGCGTGTGTACGTGTGCGTGCGCATGTGTCTCTAATGGTGTGTTTGTGTGTGTCTGCAGGGTCTGACAAAGCTGTGGGAATACCTCCAGAGGCACCCAGAGGTAGACCTGTCCCCCTACCTGAATAAGCTGTCCCCCACCTTCCAGTCCTTCATAGAACGCAGCCTCAACACTCTGACTGCAGAGAGGGGAGGCAAGGCCTGGACACTCGGTACAGGTACACACACACACACCCTCTCCAACACAGGTGTCAATAACAATTACAAATGCAGAGTTACACATGTACGTCCAGAGCCATGCACTCTCTCTAAGCTGCTGTTGCCCCTAGCAGGTGTCCCTTTGAGAGGTGTACAGGTCCCTGCCCCTGCTGCCTCCAATGCCCTGC
This sequence comes from Argentina silus, assembly GCF_951799395.1. Classification (NCBI taxonomy): domain Eukaryota; kingdom Metazoa; phylum Chordata; class Actinopteri; order Argentiniformes; family Argentinidae; genus Argentina; species Argentina silus. The sequence continues at coordinate 15,815,018 of NC_139673.1, read as the reverse complement.
TGCCCCCTACTGGCAGTGAGGATGATGTCTGTCCATCTGTCTACCTAGAGAGACTCAATAGAGTCCTCCAGCTTCACGGCCTGGAGAACTACATCAAGGTACACACACTCACCTGATACCTACACACACCCAAAGGGGGGCCTGAAACTTAAGAACCCTGAATGCAATGACCAGACACAATAAAATGCAGGTCTGTAAGATCTGCTAAATAACTAACATTCTCTCCCTCCCTCCTTTCACAGCCACAGGAGAGTGAGGTGCGGGAGAAGCCCCCCCTGCCGACCCCTCTCCTCTCCAAGCCCTCCATGGACTGCCAGATGCCGCAGAAGCCTGAATGTCCCGTCCGTCCCACTAAACCCGCCTCCACAAACAACCTGGATGACCTCATGAAGAGGCTGCAGAAGATAAAGAACAACCGATAACCCCCCACTACCATACCTTAGGCCTGATACACACACACAGCCCTTCGCAAAGACCGCTTCTCCTGACTCTATGCACCTCCCTCATGGACATTTCCCTTCAACTTGCTCAGTCTTTTGCCACTGTTATGTATTTTAAATGAAACCATTTTTGAAGTTTACTATGTTTTAAACAAATTTACGAAATAAATGTTACCTTTCTTCACTTCAGGTTGTTGGTAACTAAATGGTAACTCATGTTTGTGAGCTCTAAAGTCCCGTGTTTTTCAGTGTAGCGTTTTGCCATCCCTCTTCATACATCTCATGGCCTGAGTTTATTGATCCTTTTTGTACGTAAGAATATAGACCTGTTTGATATTTACTGACTGCTGCACAGATTTAGGGCCAACTTGTACAATTTGGCTGAATGGCTTCGTTTGCCCTGTGAAATACGGAGATAGCCTCGGATGGTAGTTGTGGTTGAGTTGTGCAAGTCTCTCCCTTCAAATGTGCAACAAAGGAGTCAGTGAGTCATTTAAACTCCACAGCGGCATGCGTGTATTTTCTTTATTGTCAATATTGTGGCGATAGTTGGAGGTTTAAAATTGCATCTAGTTAGACACTTGACAGCTTGCAAGTAAAACCAACCTACTGTACTCAGTCAGAAAAAGATCAACGTGGAGTCAAACCAATAGTGGAGCAGGGATCGCTCTACCATGCACGACCCAAAGAGGCGTGTATACTAATGACGACAAACCACAGAAAAAATAAACACTTTTTTTCTTTCCAACCGCTTTATTCAGAAAACATAGTTTAGTGCGCCCTCTACTCGGGCAATATGAGAAGTACAGCGATGCAGACACCTCTTCAGCATCTGTCTGTAGAGTCATTTGGATGCATGGCACTAGATGTCTGGCATCATTAATGACGTGAAACTCGTAGATAATAGTCGATTATTTTCTTTGGCATTTAAACGTCTGTCTATCTACATTACCAATTGCGCACACACACACACACACAGTATATGCTATCCAAATAATATAGTCACCTCTAAAAAGTCTGGAATTGGACCATGCGTCTGATCTTTTCATGCTATAGCAGTCTGGTTGCTTGAGGTAGAATTTACTCAGCAGAGGGATGAAATCTGATGCTTTTTCTGTGGTTAGGGCAACCCCCTACTGTCTCTGTTTGCAACGGAGTTTGCACCAGGGGAGGCTGGTGGAGGTAGAAATCGAAGGACGGGCTAATTGTGATGAATGGAATGAGGAATGGTGTCTTTGATGTTGGATACCATTCACTACTGATGTTGGATTCCATGCACTACAATCAGCCTGTCCTCTGATTTCTACCACCACCAGCCTCCCCTGGTTTGCGCATAAGCCGTATTTGGGTCTTTGCTTGTTCTTTATTTTTGGCAATAAAACAACAACACATAGACTACATCGCAGTACAAGACAATGAAAGAAATAACAAACAGACCACCAAATCCACCAAACATGCATTTCAGTTCTCCACATCTGATCTGTGAGACCGCTCTTGTTTGACACTGAACTGACTGTGGCCTGCTTTGCTCTGTGCTCCTGGCTGCTGACGTGAGAGCATGGACTATGTCTCCCAACTCCTCCGGTGGGACTTAACCCATCTGGGTGTGTATAGGGCCAGACCTCCTCTGGCTACAGGCCTGCTCGCTGCCCAGGCAGAGTGCAGCTACTGTGGGCTATGTGGGGTCACAGTGGACCTCTATACTGCTTATGAAAAGAGCATTTTATAAACAGCAAGGTCAACAATTTGCACTAACAAGGCTCCTCTTTAACCAGGCCGAAGATGCAGAGAGAGGGAGAGAGAAAGCACACACCCTCTTGCTCAAACACGGTGGTACGCAATGAACATATCCACTCACTCTTTCTCTGACTTAATAAACTAAAGCCTCTTGGATCACAAGCGAGTGTTTATCCTAAATGTAAAATAAATCTCCTAATGATTAGGGCTACAGTAAAGACAGCAGACAGTAAGTTGATCAAAAACATGAGACTGACCCATGTGTGTTTTGTGAAGACATGTATTAAGTCAGACAGAAGGGCTCCATGGTGAAAATGAGAAGCAAAGGTTTCAAGATGGTGCCCAAGTCCTGGAAATCCTCACCTTTCCCATCCTCACTTCTCACTACCTCCAACCCAGTAGAGGCTGGTGGAGGTAGAAATTGGAGGACGGGCTCATTGTAAAGCAAGGAATGGAATGAGGAATGGTATCAAACAAAAAAAAGTTTGACACCAATTTCTACCTCCACCAGCCTCCACTGTTGCATCCCCTGTTCACAAAGACCCTCTGTACCCACATCTCCACGGCCCACTGCTCACATATGGTTCCTATTTGCCTTCGCCAGGGGTGTTACCCTCTCTGTGACATGATGGGTCAGGCCAGGACAAGGAGCCTCATTATAGATGCACTTCCCATCTCCATGCTTCCCTCCCAGGCCTGTTGTTGGTTGGTTCATGCCTTTGGTCCCTGGATACTGGTTGGTTTCCTGTGTTCCCTGTAGAGAGCCTATCCATGGGTTTGGTTATCAGTGTTCTAACTGGCAGCGATGGTGCCCTCCATTGGATATCAAAGAGAGGCACTGGCTGGCCATTAGTCCTGTATCTGCTATCTACTGCTCATGTCCCACTGTGGGTGGGTGGCCGGAGAATAAACCATCTCTCTCAGAGTGAGTTTGTTCCCACAAGATACCATCTGCACTGCCCAGTTGATTAATGCAGACGCCAGCCATGTAGATTAGGATTAGGAGGACCTCTCCTACCTTGTCCAGGGCAGGCGGGGGCGGTGGAAGTGACTTTGATTACTTAAGAAGTACAGTATAAGCATACATCTACGAGGAACCAACAGGACAACCAGCCAGAGAATTCCCATCACCCTAATTTAGGAGCTGGCACACACAGATGTACAGTAATGGAACCGATTTCCGTGAGGAAAAATCATGAAAAAGAATGTTATTTTGGGAACAGTTACGCACTTTACACAACTGACAATATACCCATTCAACCTCTGGTTAGAATGTCTAAGTGTGCGAGGCATTACCTCCTTTTAGTTGTGCGGCCTCATCATAACACAGACAACATGTAATGGATACTACTCAAGACAAAGAGGCATTTACATTGCTAATGTAGGAACCTTGCTAATCCCTTCTGTGTACACAGAGAGGGGGAGCAGACGGGCCTGTGTTCTGATCCCCTGGCCCCAGAGCCCAGAGAGATGGAGCAGACGGGCCTGTGTTCTGATCCCCTGGCCCCAGAGCCCAGAGGAAGGCTTCATCAGGGGTCTCATGTCATCAAGACCACTGGGGTTCCTGTGTTGGGGAGGTCTGAGACGTTTCCACCATAGGCCCTTCAGATGTTGGAATAGCCCTGCCATGGTCATAGGAGCCCATCCATCATAGCAAATCAACCCTGTGGAAGTTAGACCATCGCCACAGGCTTTGAGAGACTTCCAGTCGAGCCAACAGTCTTAGTCAGCTCTCTGGGTCAATACTGAGGGTTGGCAATGGATGATGAGTTCATTTCAATGGATACTATTGTTGCTTTTCTGCGGTAAAATCACCTGACAGGCCAGGATAGGGAGCAAAAGGATTGACTAGGGGATGTAGAAGCAGTGTTCAATATTGGTTCATGAGAACACATCATGTATAACGCCTTGAAGCATGATGTTTATTTATATCCTTGTTAACCTTTAATTAAACAGCCAATCACTTCAGGTGCAAATCTTTTTACGAGAGAGCTCATGTAGCTTAAACGCTGCTTCACACTTCAAGTGAACATGCACTGCTTGACCCTGTTTAATGTGTTTTGATGTTAGCGGACATATATAAAACAAACTCACAAGGCCTCTTTCAAAAGATGGGTGCACGTGCGCTATGCAGCACCACCCATGCAGGTATGTGAGCAATGCAGTGGTTAATGACTCCAAGGGGCTCGTAAAGGTGGGCCAGTGGTGGTCTGGTTGGAGGTGGACACGGTCCTTTATCAGCTGTGTTTCAGCTCTGCTCTGAGAGAAGAAAGTCCCGTCTGTGCTCTGGGATAAGGAAACAGTGTTCTGTCAACGGACGCCTTCTGAACAGGTTCACATAGACATTCACATTCACATACACTTAGACGCACACACGCATGAACACACACAGTGAATCAGTTCTATTTTCAAATTTCACCATGTCATGACATCCAAAAGTCCATTCATATAAAAACGTTCCCTCCCTGATCATCTGATTAGCAACTTATAGCATACTGATTGACCTACCACGTACCTTGGTCATTACGTAAAGTTTGTGTGTCTGTAAAACACGCACACCTTCCCAACATGTTCATATAAATACAAGCGAGGGCCAAAGTCAACTCCCTCAAAGTGGCACCATATACAATTATTTGCTTTCCTGCTGCCCCTGATCCCATTAAGCCCCTGTATCCCTCACCCTGACGTCTGCTACAGGAGAGAGAGTCCAAACATGATACTGTAGCAGGCAGCGACCATGTTCAAAATGCACCTCAGATGCAGAGAACATAAGCTTGCACAAGCTGCTTTCAGCTGATTTCCACTTCCACAGACAACTATTACAATCAGCGAGGGGGTATTCATTTCCTTTGACTCACTCGACACAGTTCCTGTGACAGATTTGGACGTGCACTAGAAATCAGAGGCCGGGCTCATTGTAATGTACTGATGTTCACAGTGCATTAATTCCTTGACCCATGTACTGTTTGATACTTACATATGATCATAACAGGGAGTGCCACATACAGTATCATACACTCTTTGATAATAATAAAAAAACATACAGGCTCGTTAGCACCCTTCATAGAGGTATGGAGCACCCTTAGGAGATAAAGGGCTTGTAGGTAGAACCTCATAGAGAGTTCTATGTGGAACCCTTAGAAGACAAAAAGGGTTTGAGGCAGATCTCTTCATTGAGGGTTCTAGGTAGAACCCCTTACAAAGGATTCTACTGTACCTAGAGCCATAAAGGGTTCTCCCACAGGGACAAGCAGAAGAACCCTATATAGTTCTTGTTAGAACCCCTTTTCTAAGTGTGTACTGCCAAAAGATAATGAAGTGAGGTGAAAGGGCCAGTAAGTACAGTAAATTGGCTCCATTTGGAGGAAGCTAATGCTAGTCCCTCTCAGCTCTTTACCCATGGATCTACAGAGCCAGGCATACACAGTGCTCACTATTCAACTCCAACAGGAAACAAAATAAACACTCCACGCTTAAAACAAAAGTACCACTGATGGCGTTTAACAGAGCTTTTCTTAAGGAGAGAGAGCACTCCAGTGCACTTCACAGTGCTTAGCCCCAAACAGATGTAATCTGCCTTGATTTCCCACAGGTACGAGGCTTGGGCTATCGACCAAGATAAGCCAACAATGTCAGCATCAGTGTACTGTACAAGCGCCAATCTATCCAGTGTGAACATAATCAAAATACTTCAATATTCAGCAACACATGTAGTACATGGAGTCTTGTATGGGCCATGCTGTATCTCTGAGGCCTTGGCTGCACTCATAATAACCATAACACCTCAATTAATGCAGTTAAAGAAACCTATTTTTCCCATCTGCTGCTGTTGTAGGTGCTCTGACAATTAGCTGTGTCAGTAAAGTAGTGAAGAAGGGAGTTAGGACACTCAGACAGTAACGGAGGCTGTAACGAACTGTGGGTGGTCATAGGCTACTGTGCATAGACACAGTATTTGCCCTTTTCCCATTGAGGAGTGCCTATGCGGTAATTAGACAGTGAAAAGTGTTTCTGTTGCTGTCCCTTTTCCTCTCTCATAAGCATAATTCCATATTTCAGTCAAGTCAGTTTCCTTTCCAACCTTGCTTTCCAGACAGCAGAGTAAACAGTAGGCCTGAGAGAGAGAGAGAGAGAGAGAGAGAGAGAGAAAGAGAGAGAGAGAGAGAGAGAGAGAGAGAGACACTCTGGTCTGAGGGTACCGCACCCGCTGTCTCCCAGAGGTGTGTAAGGTTGCTTTGTGTGTCCTCCCTCATGTTTGACTGTGTTTCCTATTCAGGTAGTAAAAACAAGGCAACTCAGCCAGGATGCCTGGTGCCTCTGAAGAATGTGGCCTTTTCAGTGAAAAGAACTTCTGAATGAAGGGAAATGTCTACTGGTCCCGCGAGGTTTCATCTGAAACTGTGTTGTCTACGTCAATCACCCTGTGTCAAACCAGGGGAGGCTGGTGGAGGTAGAAATCGGAGGACGGGATCATTGTAATGCATGGATCGGAAGGAGGAATGGTATCAAACATGTTGGAATGGAATAGAATGGAATGAGTGTTTGACACTATTCCTCATTCCATGACAGGCATTACAATAAGCCAGTCCTCCGCCAGCATCCCCTGGTGTCAACTCTGTTACGCCAACTCTAGTACCTGCAGCACAGATCTGTGTCTGACTGGACTCAGATACCAGACACGAGCTGGGAGGGACTGGGTAAACATAGTTGATTGGATTTGCCGCTTACAACTTGTTTCGGACTAGTTGTAAGAGAGGTTTGCGAGGTGTGAAACATGATGTTCTTTATCCAGGTGCAGTAATATAGTCAAAGCTACCGTAATGGAAAATACTGTGAATACATCAACAGGAGTAGCTGCTGTAATTTTCCTTGTCGGTCACACTGTATTCCTTGAAAACATGAGTAATGTCCTCAGGTTTGACACAATGGTTTGTGTCGGTCTATATAAAACATTATCGATTGCAGGTTGTACTGTAAGTGATTTTTCAGTTCCATAAAAGAGAGCTTGTTGCCAGGGTATTTGTATACTGAGGTGGGGTTTGAAGGTGTAGCACTAGTTTTAAGACATGTGCACATTCTTCCAGCTGAGTCAACCATCACTCAGTCTTGCCCATATGTGTATATTTTCCCTCCTATTTTCCAGGTATGCTGTTGCCCAACAGCTCAATTCTACATTTAGAATGATATAAATATCCATATGACGTGTCCATGTGAATACAGCGGAAAATGCCACAGTAGTGGCATCTATGGTTCAGGGGAGGTCAGCATCTATGGTTCAGGGGAGGCTGGTGGAGGCAAAAATCGGAGGATGGGCTCATTGTAATGCATGGCATGGAATAGGGAATGGTTTCAAACACACACACTAAATCTGGCCGTTGGATTGGTGACACAGTGCACACATCGAGCCACGCTGTGTGACGCCAGGATCGCCCCTTTGAAGTTCTGTCCAGGCAGTTCAGTTAAATTCAGTTACAGTGAAAGTGGAGTGAATTCACGCCTCCCAAAACCTCACACATTCAGCATTCTCCCCATTCCTGCATTCCCCTCACGTTCAGTTCAGTATTGCTTTGATACAAAGATAGAAAAACAGGGAACAGACCAGGTAGGTGGGTAGGGCAGGAAAAGCTTCTGAAAACAACCCCAGTCACGGGCCTGTCATACATGGAAAACACACCCTGTGGGTTGTCCGCGGGCTGGGGGGGTCTATTGAGGAAATGCGGGTTACCCTAACCCTATCCATATTTGAATGAAAACCATTATTGCATTGAGTCATTATTGCCACCAAGACCAGACAGAATCCTTACACTTTGGAGAGGCTGGAAAAAACTCCCACTTAAGATCAATCTGGACACCCAATTCCAGACAAGTGGACCTCTTTTTAGAGTTCCACCTCAACCACATTTTTAGGTGTGTAATTTTTTGTAATTGCATGTGTTGCTATTTCCTTCGCCTCCGAGTGTTGAGTAGTGCCACAGCAGAGGGTCCACCCAATGAAAGAGCCTCTGTCTGCCCCATGGCCTGCCCCCCTCTCTTCCTGCTCTGTGTTCTTCCCCTCATCGCTCCCTGTGATGGAGGGAGAGAGGAGGGATGGAGATATTGTGACGGCCGCCGGGGTGTGCGGGCGCGTCACGGACCCAAACACAGTGTAAGCAGAGAGGTCCACACCAGAATTATAATCAAAGATATTTATTCGGTTAGCGGGGAGAGGGAAATGATAGAGAGAGGGTGGGGGTGAGAAGGCGTCGTGTCGTGAAGATAGCAGGGGGGTTCGGTACACGGTGGGTGGTCCTCTTACGTTCCAGGTCGGGGCGGCAGCGGGGTAGTCAGACAGGCGAAGGTTGGCAACGTAGCGGGCTCTCGGACGTTCTCGGGGTCGGGCTTCAAAGGGGGCTCTCCTATGGTCAGGGGTCATACACTGGACAATGGAGACTTGGCTTATTCTCTCTCTCATCAACTGCTCCTAGTTCGCCGTAGCAACTCCTCTCCACTGGGTGCTCCGTTGGCTCCTTTTGTACGGTCTCTGCTGCTCCTGCTGATGCCCTTCAGCTGTGCCTTGACGAGCAGGAACTCCATGTATGGGCATACGGTGATTATCTCCACGGGTGGCAGCTGTGGCCCCTTGGGGCGCAGGAACTCCATACATGGTCCTGCCAAAGACAACACGGGGCAAGAGAGGGACAGCAGAAACAGCAGAGACAAAGCGAGGCGATATATACACTCCATTTACCACCTTCCCACACTCGCGCATGGGCTTAGGCACGGGGCGGGCGCCACATATCCCCCTCCTGAGCTCCGACCTCACGGGAGGGGCGGCCCAGCCTCCTAGTGCGTCCCGCCGTGAGAGGGCGTCGGCGTTCCCATGCGCGGCCCCGGCTCGGTGGACCACGTCGAAGGAGTAGGGCTGAAGGGAGAGGAACCAGCGGGTGACCCGGGCGTTGCTGTCTTTGTTCCTCGCCATCCAGACCAGTGGTGCGTGATCGGTGACCAGGGTGAACTGCCGCCCCAGTAGGTAATACCGGAGGGACTCCAGTGCCCATTTAATGGCCAGGCATTCTTTCTCTATAGTTGAGTAATTTTTCTCTCTTGGGAACAATTTACGGCTGATATACATGATGGGATGTTCCTCGCCTTCTCTTAGCTGGGAAAGGACGGCACCCACCCCGGTCTCCGATGCGTCCGTCTGTACCACTAACGGTTGTTGGAAGTCCGGGGTCACCAACACTGGGTCCGTGCAGAGTGCCTCCTTCAGCCCTGTGAACGCCTGTTCCGCCTCCGGCGTCCATTTGACCCGATCCGGCATGCGCGCGCGGGTGAGGTCGGTGAGGGGTCCTGCCAGGGAAGAGAAGTGGGGAACAAAGCGCCGATAATAGCTGGCAAGCCCTACGAAAACCCGTACCTGTTTCTTTGTCTGGGGGCGGGGCCACCCGCGGATCGCCTCGACTTTCCCTACCTGGGGCTTGACACACCCTCTCCCGATCGTGAACCCCAGGTAGTTTGCTTCTTGGAGGCCGAGCCGACACTTGGCTGGGTTTGCGGTGAGCCCCGCCTCTCGTAGGGCTTGCAGCACAGCCTCCATCTGTTTCAGGTGGGCCCCCCACTCCTCTCCGTGGATGATGATGTCGTCGATGTAGGCGGCCGCATATTCGCGGTGGGGACGGAGCACGTGATCCATGAGCCTCTGGAACGTGGCCGGCGCCCCGTGAAGCCCGAACGGTAGCTGCACGAACTGAAATAGTCCGTCCGGGGTGGAGAACGCCGTTTTCTCTCTTGCCTCAGGTGCGAGGGGCACCTGCCAATACCCTTTAGTGAGGTCCAGGGTGGTGATGTACCGGGCCCTGCCCAGCCTCTCGATCAGCTCGTCGACCCGTGGCATTGGGTAGGCATCAAACTGTGAGATCGCGTTGAGCTGGCGAAAGTCATTACAGAACCGAATGCTCCCGTCGGGCTTGGGCACCAGCACGATGGGGCTGCTCCAGGCGCTCCGCGACCGCTCTATGATGCCAGCCTCCAGCATCGCCTGCACCTCCTGGTTTATGGCCGTCCTTCGGGCCTCGGGGATACGGTAGGGCCTGAGTTTTACCGTTTTCCCTGGGGTTGTTATGATGGGGTGGGTGATCAGGGTGGTGCGTCCGGCGGTGGAGGAGAAGACGTCGCGGTGCCTGGCGACCACCTCGGTCAGGTCGTGTCGTTGTCGTTCGGTCAGCTGCTCCCCGAATGGCACGTCCTCCGACTTGGGTTTCTGTGTGGAGAGGGGGTTGGACACAGACAGCATGGCGGCGGGGGCCACCCATTTCTTTAATAAATTCACATGATAAATCTTGGTGGGCTGCCGCCTTCCCGGCTGTCTTACCCGGTAGTTGACTGGTCCTACCTTCTCCATCACCTCGTACGGCCCGTTCCACTTTGCCAGGAACTTGCACTCGGAGGTAGGTACCAGGACAAGGACCTTGTCTCCCGTCACAAACTCCCTCGGCTGCGTCCCCCTGTTGTAGGTTCGGGCCTGTGCGGTCTGGGCCGCCTCCATGTGTTCCCTTACCAGGGGCCACAGGGTGGCCATCCGTTCCCGGAGCTCCTCCACGTGCTCGACCATCATGCGGTGGGGGGATGGCTGGCGCTCCCAGGCCTCCTTAGCCAGGTCTAGCAGTCCGCGGGGCCGTCTCCCGTACAGCAGCTCGAAGGGTGAGAACCCCGTGGAAGCCTGGGGCACCTCCCGTATGGAAAACATCAGGAATGGGAGGAGCTGGTCCCAATTCCTCCCATCCAACTCCATCACCTTTTTTACCATCTGTTTTAGTGTCTGATTGAACCTTTCCACTAAGCCGTCTGTTTGGGGGTGGTATACTGACGTGCGAATTTGCGTTATGCGCAGGAGTCGACACACATCCTTCATAATCTTGGACATAAATGAGGTGCCCTGGTCAGTTAAGATCTCGTCGGGGATGCCGACCCGCGTGAACATTACCACCAGCTCCTTGGCGATACCCTTGGTGGCCATGGTGCGGAGGGGAATGGCCTCGGGGTACCGGGTTGCGTAGTCCACTATCACCAAGATGTACTGGTACCCACTGCTGCTCTTGGGGAGGGGCCCGACCAGGTCCATCGCAATGCGGATGAAAGGAACAGAGATAATAGGGAGGGGGATTAAGGGGCTTCGTACATGGGGACGGGGCGCCACCATTTGGCACTCGGGGCACTGCCGACAGTGAGTCTCCACCGCTTTCTTCACTCCGGGCCAGTAGAACCGTGCCTGAATCCGATCCAGGGTTTTCGCTACCCCCAGGTGCGCTCCCAGGAGGTGGGTGTGGGCCATCTGGAGAACTGAGGGAATATAGGCTTTGGGCACCACTAGCTGTTCCTGTCTGGCCCCGTTAGTCATGTTCATACGATACATTAGACTGTTCTTAATGGCAAAATGTGGGTTTGGCAAGTCCCTTACCCCGTCCATCCGCTGCCCATCAACCACGCTCACCTGCTGCAGCACGCTGGCTAGGTTGCGGTCCTCCATCTGAGCTGTCCTGAACCTCCCCTTCAGGCGGGCGGGCAGTGGGGCGGCGTCGGAATCCTCCAGGAACATCCCCATTAAGTCAGCGCCATCGTCAGGGGAGGGTGAGTCGCTGTCCGTGACGACGGCTTGGGTCTCCGCGAAGGCCCGTTCTGCGGCGGCGCTGCCGGCGCCCTCGGAGATGGGGTCCGTGGAGTCTCCCGCTCCCTCCTCGTTCACGGCGCACAGTTTGGGCGGTCGTGGGGTTCTCTTCCCTCGGTGGGCCCCCCGGGCCGGGTCTTCTCGGGTCATGTGGCTCCACAGTTCCTGGAATAGGGGAGTGTCCCTCCCGATCAGCACCTCCACGGGCAGCTCCGGGACGACTCCGACCGTCCCCTGGAAGACGCCCCGGGTGGTTTGGAGCCGGACGTGGGCAGTGGGGTAATGCCGGGTCTCCCCATGGATACAGGTTACGGCGAGGGTGTCGGGTAGGTAGGGCCGTTGGGTGTACTGGGGCCGGGCGAGCGTCACCGCGCTACCCGAGTCCAGGAGCGCCGTAGCGTCCTGCCCGTTGATGCGCACCGGGGTGATCGGGGGTGTTCCCGTCGGCTGAGCCCAACAGGCCGTCAGGAGCCCGCAGGGCCGTCCGGGGTAGCTCGCCGAGTGCATGGACGCCTCCTGGGCGTGGGGGCAGGCCCAGGACAGATGACCCACCTCACCACAGGAGAAACAGCGTCTCCGGTCGGCCGTCGCCTCCGGGAAACTTGTCGGTAACAGGGGCGGGATTCTTTTCGGGGTCCGGGCCACCCTCATCACGCCCTGGGCGGCCTGGTAGCCTTCCACCAGGGATACCAGCTGCTCGGCGCTCTGGGGGTTGTTCTGGCACGCATACCTCCGGGCCTCGTGGGGCAGTGCCCTCATGTATCGGTCCATGACCACCCTCTCCACCGGCCCCAGGGAAGGGGGGTCAGATACCAACCACTTGTTGGCCACCCGAGTCAGTTCGTGCATCTGGGCCCGGGGGACAGCGGCCGGGTCGAAGGTCCACTCGTGGAGCTGTTGGGCCCGGGTCAAAAGGGTGTGGCCGAGCCGCTTGACGATCTCCGTCTTCAAGGTTGGGTATGGCACAAGCCCGTCCGCGCAGAGGTCCTGATAGCAACTTTGGGCCATGCCTGACAGAAATGGCGCCACCAGGCCTGTCCATTGATCGGGGGCCCAGCCTTCCCTCTGTGCTGTCCTCTCGAACATCTGGAGGTACGCCTCCACGTCGTCGTCCCCCGTTTGTTTGACCAGGAATTGGGCCGGAGTGGCGGACTTGTGCTGGCCCTTGGCCAGCAGGCCGGCGACGATGGCGGGCTTGCTGCTTGACATTGAGGTCCACGAGCTGCGCTATCAGCGCCTGGAAATCCGTACCAGTGGCCATGGCGGGGTCTGGACTGGTTTCCCGGTGCTTGGCCCCCTGGTGTCTCTGCGGTTCATTGCGTTTGGGTCCCGGGTCGCTACGCCCGCATTCTCCACCAAATGTGACGGCCGCCGGGTGAGCAGAAACTGGGCGGAAATACATTAATCACTGAGACATGAAGACAGATGTACACCGAGACGGTGGGTAGGTGAGTATATATTGTGACGGCCGCCGGGGTGTGCGGGCGCGTCACGGACCCAAACACAATGTAAGCAGAGAGGTCCACACCAGAATTATAATCAAAGATATTTATTCGGTTAGCGGGGAGAGGGAAATGATAGAGAGAGGGTGGGGGTGAGAAGGCGTCGTGTCGTGAAGATAGCAGGGGGGTTCGGTACACGGTGGGTGGTCCTCTTACGTTCCAGGTCGGGGCGGCAGCGGGGTAGTCAGACAGGCGATGGTTGGCAACGTAGCGGGCTCTCGGACGTTCTCGGGGTCGGGCTTCAAAGGGGGCTCTCCTATGGTCAGGGGTCATACACTGGACAATGGTGACTTGGCTTATTCTCTCTCTCATCAACTGCTCCTAGTTCGCCGTAGCAACTCCTCTCCACTGGGTGCTCCGTTGGCTCCTTTTGTACGGTCTCTGCTGCTCCTGCTGATGCCCTTCAGCTGTGCCTTGACGAGCAGGAACTCCATGTATGGGCATACGGTGATTATCTCCACGGGTGGCAGCTGTGGCCCCTTGGGGCGCAGGAACTCCATACATGGTCCTGCCAAAGACAACACGGGGCAAGAGAGGGACAGCAGAAACAGCAGAGACAAAGCGAGGCGATATATACACTCCATTTACCACCTTCCCACACTCGCGCATGGGCTTAGGCACGGGGCGGGCGCCACAATATGTAAATGTCCTCCCAGCTTTTGTCATGGCTTTAAGAGCCATTATGGTAGCTCAACCGTGACAGCACAAAGAAATGGAGAGAGCAGGAAAATGGTAGCCACCATTCACCCTCAGTTTGAGAGGAATGACACAGTCTAGAGATTACAGTCGTGTGTCCCTCATACAGTTGAGACAGTGCCTTCAGGGTGAATACAAGTGTTGCATCTGAAATTGAGTTGCATAGGCCCACTCTAATGAATTACCAAGACATTAGCAGAGCTACTTGGTGTTATAGAGACGGGACAACATAAATAAATCACAGTGAAATTAATTTATCCGGATTATTTTCCCCACCCAGATTTCAGATAGGCTAGTGCCTCTGATGTGCAAATGTAAACCATTACCTCACTCCACTGGCATAAGGTGCCAAGAGGCAGGCTGAACGCTTTTCTCCATCCCTCCCCTCACTCCTCTCTGTTCCCCTTGCCCCCCTTTTAAGATTTTTGATGTTATGTTATGCGACTGACACATTAGCTGGTAAGTATTCAACTAACTTTATTAAACATTTCGTGACTTTACAGTACCTAGCTACGGTGGCCTCTTAGGACCATAATAGTGTCTCACAGGATATCCTTACATCTCCCTTCTTCAGTAAACAAAAACAGATTCACTGTGCACTCTTTAACATAAAAATAAATAAATGATAATTTGGTGCCAGAGGTTGCCAGCACTTAGCACACCGTAGGAGGACGGTCTTTACCACCGCCTCATAAAAGACAGACTGTGTCACGATTACTTTAGCCTAACCTGAGCATTAGAACATGACTCAACAATAAAGAAACACATTACCTGGTATTAAACAGAACTCATGACCAGATACTAAGGCTCAACACATTACCTGATGTTAACACTTTTAACTCAACAATGAGGCTACACATTACCTGATGTTATCACTTTTAACTGATCATTTCCTTTTTCTTTTTCAAATAAACTTATTATAGTTCAACTGTGTAAAAATGAGCGTCTGCTATAAATCAAGTCTGTCAGGGGCTTTTCTAATGCGTTCTGACCGTCTCTCTGGAGCTGCCTCCGGCTCCGTCATGACAGGTGCATTCTCCTCTAAAACCCCTGGCTGATCGTCTGTTTCTGTCCCATGCTGTGCACATTTGTCCCTGTGTTCCTCTATTGAAGGAACTGCATTGCCGACCTGTGTTTTAAGTAGCTGCAACCTGTTTCGCCTGACCACAGCCCCGGTGTCCGTCTGGACTGCGTAGGACCTCGGAGCCACTTCATCCAGTACTGTTCCAGCGCGCTGCCAGTCCTGTCTTTCTGTGTTGAAAACTCTGACTCTGTCGCCCGCCTGCAGAGGTTGCATCGCTTTTGCTGTGCGATCAAAGTATCTCTTTTGTTTTTCCTTTAGTTTTTTCATGGCCTCCAGTACAGGTGTGGAGGCTTGTTTCTTCACTGTTGGGATCAGTGTCTGTAGTCGTCTGCCCATGAGCAGTTCAGCCGGAGATTTCCCGCACGCCAGAGGTGCTGCTCTATAAGCCAGCAGAGCCAAATAAAGATCCTCACCATTCTCTGTTGCCTTTGTCAGAAGACTTTTCACTATTTGAACACCCTTTTCAGCCTTGCCATTAGCCTGTGGGAAGTGTGGGCTTACTGTGACGTGTTCAAATCCATACTCTCTGGCAAACTGCTTGAACTCCTGACTGGCATACTGAGGCCCATTGTCCGAGACAACAGTTCCTGGAATGCCATGTCGTGCAAAGCTGGACTTCATATGCTTAACTACTCCCGTTGCTGTTGTGCTCGTGAGCAGAGCCATCTCAGGATAGTTGGAGTAGGAGTCGATCATCAGTAGATACTCTCTCCCCCTGAAGTGGAACAGGTCTGTCCCAATTTTTTCCCAGGGGTGCTCCGCCCTCATGTCTGTGAGCAGCGGTTCTCTTTGCTGCCTGTGATGGTAAGTAAGGCAAGTGGCACAGTCATTTATCATCTCTGCTATGTCACGATTCATGCCTGGCCAGTAAACAGTCTGTCTGGCTAGTCTCCTTGTTTTCTCTATGCCCAAGTGCCCTTTATGCAGTATTCGGAGGACCTCCTTCCGCAGCTTCGTTGGAATGACTATTTGGTCACCTTTCAGCAACAGGCCATCAGCCACCGCCAACACATCCTGGAATGAGTAGTACTGCGGGCACGCTTGCTTTGGCCACTCATTTCGCATGTGCCATATCACTTTCTGGAGCTGGCAGTCCACTGCTGTCTCCATCACTATCTTCTCTTTCAGGGTAGAGCTCACAGGTAGAGCCTCCACCACAGCATCCACGTGGCCTCTTATGGATTCCTCTGTGCCATCTGTGTTCAGTCCTTGTGCTGGTCTGGCCCTTGACAGAGCATCAGCCACTACCAGGTATTTCCCCGGCTTGTATGACAGTTCATAGGTATACTTCTGTAGACGCATCATCATACGCTGGATGCGTGGTGTCATCTCATTCAAGTGCTTTTTGCTGATTGTTATGAGTGGCTTGTGGTCAGTCTCAAGTTCAATGTGTGGCAAGCCAAAGACATAAGAGTGGAACTTGTCACAGCCAAAGACGATCCCCAGACACTCTTTTTCTATCTGCGCATATCTTTGTTCTGTTTCTGTCATGGATCGTGCAGCATAAGCCACTGGTTTCCAAGCACCATCATGATACTGCAGCAAGACGGCCCCCAGTCCATCTTTTGAGGCGTCCGTGGAGATTCGCGTCTTCTTACTCGGATCAAAGAAGGCCAACACTGGCTCTGTGCTTAAAATGTCTTTGATTTCTTTCCACTCTTTGTCATGTGTATGGTGCCAGGACCACTCTGTGTTTGACTGCAGGAGCTGGCGGAGAGCAACAGTCTTTGTGGCAAGATTGGGCACGAATCTTCCCATGTAGTTCACCATCCCTAATGCTCTTTGTACCGCCTTCTTGTCTGTTGGCTGGGGCATGTCAGTCACTGCTTTGATTTTGTTCATGTCCGGCTGTACTCCTGCCGGTGTCAGTCGATCCCCAAGAAACGTGACGTCTTGTGTGCTGAACTGGCATTTCTCCTTGTTCAATCTGAGCCCGTACTTGTGGACTCTCTGAAGTGCTCTGTGCACTCTGCTGTTGAGCTGTTCTTGGGTCTCCGCCCATATGATGACATCATCAATATAAACCCTGACCCCCTCCAGTCCTTCAAACACATTCTCCATTGCACAGTGAACAATTTCTGGTGCTGAGGAGATACCAAAGGGGAGTCTCTGATAGCTGTAGCGCCCAAAGGGCGTGTTGAAGGTGCATAGGTCTGCACTTGCACTGTCAATTTGCAGCTGCCAAAATCCATGTGACGCGTCAAGCTTTGTGAACCATTGTGCCCCAGCCATCTCACTCAGGATCTCTTCTCTTGGGAATTTGATATTGTTCTCTGAGGATGTTTTCGTTTGCGGTGACTGTACTTTTCTCTCTGTCTTGGCAATGTTTAGAACACGCTTAACAAGTCCCATTTCCTCACAAGCTTGATCTCCCAGTAGGGAATCCTTCCCTTTTGGTACTATCACAAACTGTAGATGTCTCTTAATGTGCTTGTTCTGGACTTGCCCTAACCTGCAGATGCCCTGTGTTTCAATCATTTGTCCATTGTAAGCTCTCAATCCCACTTTTTTGTTTTCTATGACTGGCTTGTGGCGCAGAGCTTTGAAGTCTTTCAATGTAATAAGATTTGCCATAGCTCCTGTGTCAAGTTTCATGTGAATCTCTGTTCCATTTACTCTAAGTGGCACAATCCACCTGTCTGCATTTATTGTGTTCACACTAACTTCCAGTGTCGAAGAGGCCTCATTCATCACAGTGACAGTGTCAGTAAAGAATATGTCATCCACATCATAGCCTTGCTCGCTCTCTTCCATCATATTAATTTGTTTCTTTTCTCTAGCAGATAGGCACACTTTTGCGAAATGATTTTTACCCCTGCACTTCGAGCAAACTTTCCCATATGCGGAGCATTGCCTGAAGCGATGTTTCCCACCGCAGCGCCTACAGTTCATGACGTAGTCTGATCCTGTTTCACGTGCACTAGAACGTTCCCCCTCTGAGCGAGGTGCGCTAGCTCTGACCACCCTGTCTACACCCACTGGTGCTTCAGTAGTAACGGATGGCTTCTCAAAAATCTTTATCTGCATCTCAGTCTGTTCGCTAGCTCTGCAAATTCTGAGTGCATCTTCTAATTTCAGACTGTCTTCCCGTAGCAGGCGTTCCCGCACCTTTTTATTGCGTATTCCAAAGACTATCTGATCGCGTAGTATGGAGGACTGCATGTCGCCATAGTTACAGGATTGCACTTTCAGCCTTAGATCAGTCACATACGAGTCAAACGATTCATCTTGCTGCTGTACACGGCAACGAAAGACATGTCTCTCGTATACTTCATTCTTTTTCGGACTACAGTATGCATCAAACTGTTCCAGAACTTTGTTCAGTTTGTTTTTATCTCCATCCTCTGTAAACTCAAACGTGTTGTATATTTCTATCGCTTGTGTCCCTGCTATCGTAAGTAACAATGCTACTTTCCTCTCACCGGTCTTGTCGTTGGCGCCAGTTGCAGTCAAATAAAGTTGAAACGCCTGTTTAAACTGTTTCCACGCATAATCCACATTTCCTGTGAGCTTCAATGGTTCTGGTGGTTTTATGACATCCATCCCGTCTTTCTCACACAGACATTAACTTTTAATACTTTTACTCCTGGTACCATGTTATGTTATGCGACTGACACATTAGCTGGTAAGTATTCAACTAACTTTATTAAACATTTCGTGACTTTACAGTACCTAGCTACGGTGGCCTCTTAGGACCATAATAGTGTCTCACAGGATATCCTTACATTTGACAGCTAAACTTTCTCCCCGTTTGAAAGGAGACTCTTTTCGCTCCAAACTCACGCACGGAGCAACACTCTACCTGAGCTCGCGGACTTGTCACCTGTTGACTGGGATTTTAAAGTCGCACATGCTGCAAGTGACATTTACGGAAGAAAATACAAGAAACGAGAATATACAGTTCTCCAAGAAATAAGAAGATTAGCACCTATTTGTAACGTATACATTTACCTTTTCGCCAGGAGTGACTGTGACCGCACGGTGAGTTTGTACTCCCCAATATTGATACAGAGGAGGGTGGATATATATTTTTCATATTTCTATCGTGATTTTATTCAGGACAGAATGTTGTAGTGCTTTATTAGATTAATCTAACACTACTTACAGTCAGTGGTATGTGCGTGGTTATCATGCAACGTCGGTCCTCACCATGGTTACAGCTGCAGTAAGATTGTCTCGCATGCATCTATCCATCTCTTCCTCTATTAAAAATGGGAGCGTGTATGCAGTATGAGCCTGTATATTATGTTGGCGATCATTGTGAAAGATTTACATCGTCTGGAAAATTAAATGTAAGGGCTTATGCATGTTTTGATAACATTAGGATATTTATAAAGACAGCGCAGGAATAAACATTGGTTAATATGGATTCCCTCACAGAGGGTAAGCCTACTGTGAATTATTATATTACTGGGTTTTCTTCTGACATCCAAGATTGAATACTTTAAGATAAATAAATACAATCACTTCAGGAAAACTTCAGTTAAACATAAATTATTGATTGAACCTTCACATTATTACAAGGAAATGCATTGATTGACCCTAATCAGTAGTCTATTGATGTTGTACCAATGTTCTTACTGTTGTGTCTGACCAGCCGGGTATCTAACCTGGGTCATCTGTGTGACTCAAGACTGCCAAGTCACCAAGGCTTCAGCTCACAGGGCTAATATGGTCTCTTGGACTCAATACATAGTTGATTAATGCTGTGCCTAAGCTTGTAGTTTGTGTCATAGACACAAATTCAAAGCATGTTTTTTTTCTTCGGCCTCTCCAATACCCACGAACCAAAAACAAATCACTTTCACATTCAGAGTCTTTTTTTCTTTCATTATCAGAGTGAAATCTCTGTTTTTGTGATTGAGTGTCCTTCACATCCATTAGAGCTATGGAACGGACTTCAATTGCTCCCAACATGCCTTCGCGCTAACCAACCGCCCTCTCCCTCTCGCTGAATGTCCGCAGTGTTACGCTGCCATTGGTCTCCAGCGGTATGGAAAGGGCCTCCTCTGAAATACACTGCCGTGTTTACATTGGCCCTGGTGTCATCAGAGCTCCTATAATAGCAGCTTCAGGGGGAACAGACTAGGTCTTATAGGCCTGAGCGTCTACGGGAATAGACCCTACCACACTAGCTGAATGGACACACTGTGGAGCTAGTCGCTAGCATGGCTTTCACATAACGTGGCTGCTGATGAACTGTCACTTTTTAAAACAGGACGTTTTTAGTCCATATTAGCCCTCAAAAGCCCCACTTTTTGCTACCGGCTTTGAGCATTGTTTCGAGGGTATTTCTTTCAAGGCACTTGTCAAGGCACCAGTTAAGCCTTTGTCAACCCTGTTTTAGATTGCTCTCATGAGGTTTGGGTTCTGTAAAACACGGAGAGCAGTGGTGGCTGGTGGAGGTAGAAACCGGAGGACGGGCTCATTGTAATGCATGACACATGTTTTGATACCATTCCATTGGTGCCATTCCATGCATTATAATGAGCCCGTCCTCTAATTTTTACCTCCACTAGCCTCCCCTGATTGAGAGCAGCTCTTTTATTTAGCCTAAATCAAGTCTAAAGTACAATACATACAAACCTACTCTAGTAAGGGAGCCTACAGGATGTTTCCTCTGTGCCATAGTGTCCAGGTGTAATCCTCCATGTGTGTATTATCATGGCACAACTGCCCTAGCACAGAGGTGCAGTATCCCTGGGCTGTGCCAGAGGTGGATCCCTCTATCTGGCCTGATGGAATCTTGGCTCACCTGGCAGGTTATCCCAGGACAGTACTGGTCCGATGCTGGGACTGTTCCTCCTGCTCTGACCAAAAGTGCTACTGTATAATTCATGGTGCAATTAGGCCAGTGGAGGCTTGGGGAGGTAGAAATTCGAGGACGGGCTCATTGTAATGCATGGAAAGGAACAACGAATCGTATCAAACATGTGGCACTTGGGCATTGCATTTGTTACATGATCCAAGAGATCTTCTGGTCATTCTAGTGTGTCATTCTAGCCCTGCTGTACCTTGTTCAGGTTCCCTTGTACTCTAGATAGCATTGATAATACCAGTGACGTATGTCGTATTTATGTGAAGATTAGTTGTTCTCCTCAGTGGGTGTAACCCCTTGCTCTGAGAATAGCATGCTGTCCACAGTGGTCCCAGTATTTTGTTGAGAGATCACTCCTATGGCTATTTGCTGCTAATGTCCCATGATGTTCCCATCAGCAAAACAGTAGTGTTTGTTTAATTTCTGAAACCTGCCGGTAGTTTGAAATGGCCCAAAGCCGACACAGACATATACACACACACACACACACACACACACACACACACACACACCACACACACACACACACACACACAGACTCCCGTGGTATAACCACCGCTTGAGGTGTGGCCAGTAAGGCCAATACGTCATCCACGCAGGTAGCCTGTATGTTATTGGCTGTTCTAAACTCCAGATGTCCTCTGTTACACCCACACACTGACCTGAGCTGTGAGACAGGAACAGGGAGGGACTCAGAAATAACCCAACTCAGCTCTAACGCAATAACGGAAAACTTGAACGTTTACTTTTGAAATAACTGAGTAGCTCTTTGTTGCTTGCAAAGAATATTGCATGAGTGAGTGTGGGTGTGTGTGTGTGAGTCAGTGAGTGAGTGAGTGAGTGAGTGTGTGTACATTGGAAGATATTCCTGTTGGTCCATGGCATTCTCTTCCCTCCAATTTAGAAGTTTTATCAGTAACTTTCTCCTGCGGGGAAAAGCCCTTCAGCCAGCCAGCCCTAAATTAGCCTTGGCAGGAATATTGTACTGTGTAGCCTACTGCATTCACACATCGTTAATGTGCAGGCATTCATGTGTAACAATAAAGCCCTTTTCATAACCTGTTATATCAGAATGAATTCTTAGACTGTCGAGCAACCCAATATCTAACCAGTGTGGGATAACATTCCTGTGGTCTCTGCCCACAATTGAGCTGTTCTAGAAATGGATGCTAAAGCTACTGTATTCATAACAGTGTACTGTACATGCTCTCCACGCAGTCCGCTGTGATGTCATTCATGGGTTTGGGAGGTATTGGAAGACTGTTCTTCAGGGGCAGCTGGTGGAGGCAGAATTCGGAGGACAGGCTCAATTTAATGCATGGAAAGGAATGTGTGTTTGATACCATTCCTCAATCCATTCTATGCATAATGATGAGCCTGTCCTTCAATTTCATCCTCCAATATTCCATGTCAGGCATCACAATGAGCCTGTCCTCCGATTTCTGCCTTCACCAGCCTCCCTTGGTGGAGATACTGTATATGAAAGTAGTTGCAGTTAGTTGACTGGGGTCACGTCATGATCTTCATAGTGGAGTGTTGCAGAATGGTCTGCTATGTTTTTTCATGGGACAAATTAGGCCCCTCAATTAGTGATAGTGATATACAATAATTATCTTAGAGGTTACATTGAAAGTAATATGACTATGAAAAGAGAATAACTTTTTTCTCTTTTAATTCCAGGTAAAATATGAATAGGTGGTTGTTATTACTATGTGTGTGTCTGCCGGTCATCTCGGCTACATTCACCTACGAGGAACACTCCTTTCTGGGTAAGTGGTCACATAAAGCCACATCGCACAGTGCACAGTTAAAGTTAGTTTAATTCATAACTCACTAGCATGTTTTACAGGCACACGACTCCCTGTTTTATGTCCATAAAATGACATGCTTCTTATTTGTTGATGTATGTTTGTGTGTGTGTGTGTGTGTGTGTGTGTGTGTGTGTGTGTGCGTGTGTGTGTGTGTGTGTGCGGGTGTGTGTGTGCGGGTGCGGGTGTGCCTGCCCTCTCCTCCCACAGACCCTGAGGACATCCTGAGTGTAAGCATCCCTCTGGAGTTCCCTCAACGCCCTCTTCTGGGTGGCACCCTGGTGCTGCCCTGCTACTTCCAGGTAGGACTTCCTGCCAGTGACACCATAACCCAATAAAAACAAAACAATAAACCAATTGATAAATCAACCAGTAAGTTATTGTGATGCCATATTCCATTATCACTCCCTCCCTACCTACCTCCAGGACCATACTGTCCACGACCCAGGTGCCCCCACCATCGCCCCCCTGTCCCGCCGCATCAAATGGAGCCACGTCACCAAGGAGCGGGTGTCTGTCATCCTAGTGGCCATGGACGGAGAGGTCCGGGTGGAGGAGGAGTACCTGGACCGGGTCCACATGGTGGGCTATCCTCAGACCCCCACAGACGTCAGTATCAAGATCACAGAGCTGCGCTCCAATGACTCTGGCATCTACCGCTGTGAGGTCCAGCACGGCATCGAGGATAGCTTTGACACCGTGGACGTCCATGTTCAAGGTAGGGAGGGAGGAAAGGCAATGTTAGTGTCACTCACAGGCTGAGTGAATTGATCTTAGATGTATAGATCTTACCTTGTAAGTATCCAGGAAGTGAAAAGATAGACAAATCTTGTTCAAGGATTTACTTTGGCTTCAATGGCAGCTATGCCAATGTCACGCCCAGGTGACACAACCTGTGCATGACATATGATCAGATGACTTGTCAAGGTATGGTTATATGTTATGATATGATCAGGGGAGGCTGGTTGAGGTAGAAATCGGAAGACGGGCTCATTGTAATGCATGGAATAGAATGAGGAATGGTATCTTTGACATGATATGATATGATATGATATATACACATAGGGCCACATATAAGCGCTCTGGTCAAAAGTAGTAAACTAGTATATGGGGAGAATAGGCTGTCATTTGAGATACTGTACTGTAGCCACTGTTACCGTAAAGTCCATGTGTCTCTCCTCAGGTATTGTGTTCCACTACCGGGCCATCACCACACGTTACACTCTGACCTTTGAGAAGGCCAAGGCGGCGTGCATCCAGAACAATGCGCTCATCGCCACCCCAGAACAGCTTCAGGCCGCCTACGACGAGGGCTTGCACCAGTGTGACGCCGGCTGGCTCTCTGACCAGACCGTCAGGTCAGTCTATGTGTTATACTGTATATATCTATACTAGAGCAGAGGTGGCAAAAAAACTCTAACTTGTGGGTTGCATCAGTGGGTGCACCTCAATAGTCTATAAGAAGCTTTCTCTCCTCGTCTGCTTTATGTCATCTGCACTGAAGTGAAAGAACAGGACAGGCTAAAACAAAACCTCTTGCACATCCACCAGGTTGCTTTCATCTATCATAATGTTGTCAGATCAGTGCAGATTACGGAGAGATGATATTGTTTGAAGATAAGGGAGAGGAGATTGCCTAACCTGTCTCTGTCCTCCAGTTCAATTACAGTACATAAAGGATGATGCTGTGATGTATTTTTGTTTTAAGGTTTTCCATTTCCTGTGGAGTTTTGGTTTTGATCCTCTGAGCGTGTCACTTCCTTTATTGAGCCTCTGAGCGTGTCATTTCCTGTAGAGACACAGAGCCTCTCTCTTGTCCTCTTTTTTATCCCTGGCCGAACCCACAGGGTTGTGTTTGCCTTCCTATGATCTCTCCTGGTCTGTTGACCACCTCCTCACTATAAGAGAATGCTAAATGCTCTCCCTGCTAAACCCCTGTAGCTGATTTCTCACAAGCACCACGGACCATTGGTCAGCTTATCCAAAAGATTTCTTCGAGAGACCCTCTGTATTGAGACAGCATTTGGAATGACGCAAATAGGATCATTCTATCCTATTTATAATACAAATAAAGAGTTTCAGAAACTGCTTGTGTAGATTTGATGTGATCCTAACTGCTACTGTCTTTGAACCAAAGGTACCCAATCCATGATCCACGTGAGAACTGCTATGGCGACAAAGAAAAATTCCCTGGGGTGCGAACCTACGGAGTGAGAGATGTCAACGAGACTTATGATGTGTACTGTTTCGCTGAGAAGATGACAGGTACCCTAAGAGGACATCCTGGCTCTTTCACATGTGTTTTGTTTGTTGTTGTTGTTATTATGATTGTAAAAGGGCATTGTCAGTGACCTAACTGGGAAAATAAAAGCTGATTATACATGTTTGATAAATGAGAATGCGTTCAGGACATGATGAAAACTGATATTCAAGACACACCAACCAGTCTATCCTATTGAACGTTATGATCATTTCTCCTCCATCTCCACTCCTAGGAAGGGTCTTCTACTCTGGCTCTGTGGCTAAGTTCACCTTCTCCGAGGCTGAGGAGCAGTGCTTTAAGCAGGGGGCCCAGTTGGCTACTACAGGCCAGCTGTACCTGGCCTGGCAGGCTGGCCTGGATGTCTGCAACGCCGGCTGGCTGGGGGACAGGAGCGTCCGCTACCCCATCAATATCGCCCGGCCGCAGTGTGGAGGGGGACTGCTGGGGGTGCGGACCGTGTACCTCCATGCCAACCAGACAGGATATCCTCTCCCAGAGTCTCGCTATGATGTCTTCTGCTACACAGGTACTGAAGGTTACCATGGGAATGGGAACCATGTCACATTTCATGTTTTTACAAGCGGTTATTGTTTACCTATACCTTTATGGCATTGGGTTTGACTCTGTTAAAACGGTTACTGTTTGAGTGATGACGATGATGTTTTGTCTTTCACCATTTAGCTACTTAGTGTACATACAGTACAACAACCACCCGAGACATCCACAACATGTAAACCTTCCCCCTTTCACCCTCTGCCTTACCCAGAATCCCCTGACGAGGAGGGTTCGGCCATGCTGCCGACAACTACAGAGGCAGGGAGTGGCGTGCTGAGCATTGCCACAGTGACGGGGACTCCCGAGGTGTTCTTCAGGAAGACGACCACAGAGAGCGAGGCGAACCGAGGGGAGCTGGTTACCCAGAGGCCCACAGGTGTGGACTTCACCTACTTGGGCCAGAATGCCACGGAGCTGCCCTTACCTGAGCCCCCCAGTGTCACAGAGGTCATCACTGATGTGGTGGAGAGAGTTACCGCCAGGCCCGTTGTCGGGAGTGAGGTCATCAGGGGAACCGGGGACCAGTCACCCACAGGTCAGTGAGCTGATATGTGGTGGATTTGAGTGTAAAAATCGAATGTGTAGCAACGCTATCATAATTGACAGAGACAGACTATAAACTTAGGCTAGTTTTGACACGCTATTTTTGTGAGTTTTTTTTCAGAATTTCCAACGAGTGTTCTTTTTACACTCTCTAGACTCTTAACAAAAACAAAAATAATGAATTTCAAAATTCAAATGAGAAACGTAGAGACTTTGTCCTCTCCAATGTGTAGGGGTCGTCTTCCACTACCGTGCTGGCTCCAGCCGCTACACCTTCACCTTTGTAGAGGCCCAGCTGTCAGAGACTGGGAGCCTCCATCGCCACCCCAGAGCAGCTCCTCGCTGCCCACCAGGCTGGCTACCACCAGTGTGATGCAGGCTGGCTCCTGGACCAGACTGTCAGGTAAGAGTCAAGTCAGCACATACACATACACATACACACGCACGCACGCACGCACGCACGCACGCACGCACCCCATTTATCCTTTTGATGTATCATTATACCTATTCATATTAAGGAACAAAGCTACTTCCTCATGCACCTCAGGTACCCCATTGCGTCGTCCCGTGAAAAGTGTTCTGGGGACCTGGAGCATCTCCCAGGAGTCAGGTCCTATGGTCTGAGACCAGCTGATGAGCGCTACGATGTCTACTGCTACATCGATGGACTCAAGGGTGAGCTGCTCCCCAATGATAACCCAATGAGATGTTGTTGTGCTTCATGTTATCTTGACCTTGGATCTTAGTGTGTGTGTCCATCAGTGAAGGCTGGCGGAGGTAAAATCTGAAGACAGGCTCATTGTAATGCAAGCTTATTTGTAGTCAGTGTACAGTACAGTAGTCAGAGTCCAAATGTACAGTACAGTACTGACTGTTGGCTCGTCGTAAGTTGCTTGAATAGCTTTATAAATGTTAAGAGATTATTATAACTTATCACAAACCATGACAGTAGCATCATACAGTACAGTAGGATTTGTTTTTAGAACACCATCACACCAGTGTTTCTCTTCTTTTCCATCCCCCCATCCATTCATCCTTTCTTTCTCCCCCTCCCTCTCTTCTCCCTCTGTTCTCCAGGTGAGCTGTTCCATGCTGGCTCCAGTGAGGGTTTCACCTATAATGAGGCTCTGTCTCACTGTCAGGAGCAGAATGCTACCCTGGCCTCCATCGGAGAGCTCTATGCAGCCTGGAAACTGGGCTTCGACAAGTGCAGAGCAGGCTGGCTCATCGACCGCAGTGTCCGCTACCCCATCAACAACGCGTGCCAGGGTTTTCAGAGCTGGCCAGTCCCTTGACGGACCTCACCCGGAAGGGTGCCCCGGATCCGGTCCAATGGTCGGGCCAGTGCCAGGGGTCGTTCGAGGCCCTTAAGGGAGCTCTTTGTGGAGAAACGGTCCTGTCTGCGCCTGATTTTAACCTCCCTTTCTCCCTACAGACGGACGCGTCGGATAGAGGGCTGGGAGCAGTGCTGACCCAGCGCGTGGAGGGGGCCGACCGACCGGTGCTGTACCTGAGCCGCAAGCTGTCGGAGAGGGAGGGCCGGTACAGCACCGTGGAGAAGGAGTGCCTGGCCATCAAGTGGGCGGTCGGCACCCTCCGCTACTACCTGCTGGGTCGCGCTTTCACCCTCTACTCCGACCATGCCCCCCTCCAGTGGCTCCACCGCATGAAGGATGTGAACGCGATGATCACCCGGTGGTATCTCGCGTTGCAGCCCTTCAACTTTTCGGTCGTGCACAGACCGGGGGCGCAGATGGTCGTGGCAGACTTCCTCTCCCGTGCAGGGGGGGGGGGGAGTAGGTTGTCGGCCGTCGGGTCCCCGGCCTGTGTCGGGCGGTGGGGGTATGTGGGGGGACATGCAGCGTTCGGCCTGTAGAGGGAGCTACAGGACCGTGGCCGGGGTTGTGTCGGCGAGGCTTGTTGTACACCTGTTGCAAATAAAGTCTCGTTGGCGAGTGCTTAACATGTGTGTCTCCATGACGAATTATAGCTATGACACAGCGCAGCTCCATCCTGAGTGGGGGGGGGGTGGGGGTGGGATGGGTGGGGGTGGGGGTATAAGATAACATTATTACTTTATTATCCCCTTGAGGAAATGTTGTCTGTGACATTGTGTTACATTAAAATACATTACACCCAGAATTGCAGGGCATAGACAATGACATACAAATGTGGTAAAGGCTTGACAAGTTAACAATCAGAGCCATTAGCATTTTTCTGCCTCCAAATGATCTGGTCTTCACAATGATTTTGATGATTTTTATTGTAAGAGACTGGAGTTGTGCTTGTCTAAGTGTGGTGTAACTCACATGGTCCCAGACGTGGTGGGGACTATGGGGATGTCCTCTGCCTCGGTGGGGATGGACCAGGGGATGTGGAACTGTGGAGCTAGCTCTCGCATCACTATATTCCTACAGAGAGAGAGGACAGAGAGGAGAGGAGAGGAGAGGAGAGGAGCGGAGAGGAGAGGAGAGGAGAGGAGAGAGGAGAGAAAGGAGAGAGAAGAGAGAGAGAGGAGAGATATTGTCAACTCATGAACCATCACGATCATCTGGATTGTCTGCAATTATAAGCACTAACAATATATATATTTTATTTAATTCAACCATTATTTATCCAAGTTAGTCTCACTGAGATCCAATATATTTAAATATATAATCTTAGATATATATGTACATCCACTTCAAAACACATAGCAAAAACACTTCAATATAGACATGATTAGTTCAATCAGAGTTGATAGAACAAGGCTGGAACCCAAGCCTGCTAACAGTGTGGTCCTCTTGGATCCAGACGTCCCACCCCTGGCGTAGGGTAACCATACTCAAATACAATATGACAGAAATAGCCGCTGGTGTGGCTTCGCGTACCCCAGGATCTTGGCACAGTCGTCATAGTACTTCATGGAGTTCTTCACGAAGCTGAAGCCATTGACGTCACACACGTAGGAGTGTCCGTTGGCTCGCAGAAGGTCAAACCCACACACCGTTTGCTGTAGTGACGAGAATTGTCGGTGAGTCACATTGAATCACATGCAGTGTCGTTGAGAGAGTGTTGTTGAGAACAGTTTCAGAAAAAGGGGGAGGCTGATGGAGGTAGAAATCTTTGACAGACACAACCTCCACAGGTTGTATCTACTCCACTTCATTTATCAATCATTGCGCTAAGAACAGTTATGCATCATGTCGAGACTCCACAACAGCAAAGAAGAACAGATATATTCTATAGTATGTGGCTCATGCAAGTAGCCAAAAGCCCAAAACACCTGGTGTTACGATCCCCAAGCTCCAGCCAACGGAGCCCCCTGAAGGAGGAGCCATAGCTGACCTTGAAGGCCAGGCAGACCTTGCGTGCCACCAGTTTCTCCATGGCGGTGAGCATGACAGGGTAGCGGATCTCCTTCCCCTCGCTGTCCCTCTCCACCTTCCCATCCAGAGCTGGGGACTTACGGGCCTCAGCGTGGGCATAGTCAGGTCCCACGGTGTACACCTGCAGTCACGCATGCACACACACACACACACACACACACATATATATATATATATATATATATAAGTACATTACAACACAGATACAGTGTTGTATCTGTAGTATACTGTGCACGCAGGCGCACACACACACGCATACACACACACACACACACACACACACACACACACACACACACCTTAACGTCAGTGCCATCCGTTGGCATGAACTCTTCATAGATGTAGGAGCCTGTCTTTCTGACGTTGCTCTCTGGAGAGTACACGCTGCTTCGGCTCCCAATCTGAGAGAGAAACACAGTGTTAGATCTGAGAGAACCTCCGTCTCTATCAACTATCCACTTCAGCAAAGGAAAGTGCTTGTGTGTGCGGACTGAAAATGTATGTTTAACAGGAAAAGAGATGCTATCTGGACATAATCTGACTGATTCATGTGAAGATTTAGGTTTAGCTTTAGTCATGTTCTCAGTAGACAAGGTTGAGAGTAATGTTGCTAATGACAAAAGTGATAAAACCAGACATTGAGGTTGAGAAGCTATAAAACCTGACAAAGAACACATTTTATATGCTGATTATTTTATTACGAGGTTTAACAACGGTACTGAAAGCCCTCTGAGAATGTAAAGTGGGATCACGCTGAATAAACACAGGAATCGGATATCAAGTATATATATATACACAAGGCGGGAAAGAAATATTCTGAGAAACATAAATCATCTATAGCAGGATTACAGTCGTAGTCATAACATTTGTGTGTGCAGGTTTTGTTTAAAAGTACACAAATATGATTGACTAAATATTATGAATGACTAAAGACATTATAATCCGACTTAACAAAAACATGTCATTGTTTATGACATCTCCATATTCATGCTCCCCACCTTCTTGATAAAACACATAAGAGATGCTAACTTTGATCTCTAAATAATCTCCACTGCCCACCACATCGGAAACAGAGGGTTCTGTCTCTTTGATCTAGAACACTGATTTATGATGTTCTTCTCGCTCTCTGTCGGAACACTAGATACAATCTAATGTCACAGTGTTCCGTTCTGCTTATTACCAGAGAGAGAGAGGAGGGAGAGGGGAGAGAGAGGAGGGATGTGGCTTCAAGCACAGCCGGGTCTATTTCTGAACTGTTAATGTGCCCTAAAATAACAGCCATTACAACTGACTTGAGGCTGAGGGGGTGGAAGAGTGTAGGGAAGATAAAAGCCAGGTCTGGAAACAGCCAGACATCTTCTGTGTTACCAGATTTAAAATAACTGGATAGGTATTAGCAATATAGCAGAGCAGATGAGGCTGGTGGAGGTATTCCACCGATTTCGGCCTCCACTAGCCTCCCCTATTGCAGACGCTTACCTAACCCTATTGGAAGGCTGTTCTGAAGGAACACGTATGGTTAGGGAATGGGGACCAGGACGGTCAGAAGAGAGACCTCTATGAAGGAGCAGCTAAGTGTATGGTTAGGGAATGGGGACCACAAAGGTCAGAAGAGAGACCTTTCTGAAGAGCCGTTGGCTGCCCCCGCCAGCTGAGGTGGGGTAGTAGATGTAGACGTTGTGGTCTTCAGCACAGACGGGCTTCTCCACGAAGGGTTTAGGAAACACCTCGCCGTTCACCTCCACGTGGTCCTCTCCTTCAACCAGGTTACACTCTGTGAGACAGAGAGAGATCACACAGAGGAACATATTGTCAGACCAAAGTTTTGTCCATTGATTTTAGAATTCATTGTAATTCTATGGTTTCACCTATCCTTATCCAGTACAGACAGCATGGAGGAGGCTCTGGCTCCAAATTTAAATATGTTTGGACTCAGTGTCAGGGAATGGGCAGTCCTTTCAATGAGTAGCAATAGTGACAGTATGATTCAATCAGTCTACGGGCCAGTTTCCCAGACCTAGATTAAGCCTAGTCCTAGACTAAACTTTTTTTTTTTTTTTAAATGGAGAATCGCCATTGAAAGTGTGATCCTGGACTCGGCTTAATCTGTGTCTGGGAAACAGCCTCTATATCACACAGAGTCCTATTAACGGGAAACTGATCTCACACAGATAATTCCGACAATCTTTTTTTTCTGCCCTCATACAGTACTTGACTGTGTTAGTGTGGGGGGACATGCAGCGTTCGGCCTGTAGAGGGAGCTACAGGACCGTGGCCGGGGTTGTGTCGGCGAGACTTTGTTGCACACCTGCTGCAAATGAAGTCTCGTCGGCGAATGTTTAAGATGTGTGTGCTTCTGCCATTTCAGTAGGAGAGGTGGGCTGGGAACGGCGGAGAAGGAGGAAGAACGACGACTGTAAAGTCGCTGAGCGTTCAAAGGGCTGAAAAGCCAGAGACTCTACCAGTGACAAAAAGACTTTATGAATAAACGGGAGCAATCCCTCAGTAACATACTGCGTCTGCCTCTCTGTGTCAAAGGACCTTGTTACAGTGGCGCCCAACCTGGGACACAGAAGTAAGACGGAATGGAGGCGCTAGCAGCGGCGATGTCGAGGATAGCGCTTGTCCTCGAGCAGCAGACGGCCCTGCAGCAGACCCAGCAGGCAACGCTGGACGAGCTAACGGCGGCGAGGATCGCGGACAGTGCCCTCATCCAGGACTTCACCAGGGTCGGCGGGCCGGCGCCGGGGACCGGAGCGGCACCAGGTCCCCCCAAGGTCCAGCTACAGAAGATGGGGGACCTGGACGACCCAGAGGCGTTCCTCGCGGTGTTCGAGGGGACGGCAAGGATCTCGGGGTGGCCGGACCGAGAGTGGGCCTACCATCTGCTGCCCCTCTTGTCAGGGGAGGCGCAGCTCGCGGCCCACAGTTTGCCGGCGGCC
The DNA here is from genome assembly GCF_951799395.1 of Argentina silus. Taxonomy (NCBI): domain Eukaryota; kingdom Metazoa; phylum Chordata; class Actinopteri; order Argentiniformes; family Argentinidae; genus Argentina; species Argentina silus. Next base: position 15,782,619 of record NC_139673.1, on the reverse strand, counting down.
GCCCAACGGGATTACACGTCCCTGGCCCGGGCGATTCGGGACCGCCTGGGCCTAACACCGGAGGAACACCGGCGCCGGTTTCGGGCCATGACCATGGAGGAGGGGTGCCGGCCCTTCGCCTACGCCCAGCGGCTGGGGGACAGCGCATGGCGGTGGCTGGACCCCGAGAACAACTCGGCGGTGGAGGTCGGGAACCGGGTGGTAATGGAGCAGTTCCTCGCGGGGCTCCCGGCCCGTACCGCCGCCTGGGTCCAGTACCACCGCCCCCAGGACCTCAAGACCGCCGTGGGACTGGCCGAGGACCATCTCTCCCTCCCACCACGGGGGCCGCAACGACCAACCCCGGCCCCGCGGGAAGGGGGGGGGGGGGGGGGCCGACGCCCAGGAGGAGCCGAGGGAGCGGAAGGAGAGAGGCCGGCGCCCGCCCCAAGGTCGAGATGGCAGGGGCGCACCTATCCAGAACCGACCCCGGCCCCACAGGGAGCACCTCGAGCGACAGGGGGGGTGTGTTGGCGGTGCGGACGGCTGGGCCACGTGCAGGCCGAGTGTCAGGCGATGGACGTGGGACAGGTCGTCCGCATCGGCGACATACCGGGCCCTCCCCCCGGACCAGGAGCGGCGTATCGTATTCCGGTAAGGATACAACATGATACGCACCAGGCATTCTTGGATTCGGGCTGCATGCAGTCCATGATCCAGGAGTGCCTGGTTCGGCCGGGGGCATTGTTGAAGGCATCGAGGGTGCGGGTGAGGTGTGTGCATGGGGACATTCACGAATATCCGGTGGTCGCTATCGAAATTCATTTTGAGGGGAAAAACCATAGTGTACAGGCGGCGGTTAGCCCACGCCTCACGCATCCCCTGATTCTAGGTGTGGATTGGGAGGGGTTTCCTCAAGCGGTAAAGAGGGCTACTGGGATGCGTGCACGACAGCTAGGGAGGTGTGTGGCGTGTAATGTGCTCTGTGCCGAGGCGGCGCCTCGCGACACTGCCGGGGAGCCGGAGCCGGCGCCTCACCCCGAGACTTCCCCGCCGAACTATCCGCTGCTAGGCGACTTCCCCCTCGAGCAGTCTCGTGACGAGACCCTAAGATCAGCCTTTGACCAAGTGATAGCAATTGATGGTACTTTGATACGGCCAGACACGGTGCGCGCCCACCCCTATTTTGCGATTATCAGCGACAGGTTATATCGAGTAAGTCGTGACTCACATAGTCAGGAGGAAGTAACCCAGTTGTTGGTTCCCCGCAGCCGCCGCGAAATGGTCTTCCAGGCAGCTCATTTCAACCCCATGGCGGGCCATCTAGGGTATGACAAAACACTGCACCGTATAATGGCTCGATTTTATTGGCCGGGGATTCGGGCAGAGGTGCGTAGGTGGTGCGCTTCCTGTCGGGAATGTCAGTTAGTAAATCCCCCGGCCATTCCACGGGCCCCCTTGCGGCCCTTACCATTGGTCGAGAACCCGTTCGACCGCATTGCGATGGATATTATCGGGCCATTTGACCGGAGCACATAGGGTTATCGATTTGTGTTGGTCTTGATAGATTACGCCACCCGATACCCCGAGGCAATACCTCTGCGCAATATCTCTGCCAGGAGTGTAGCGCAAGCATTGTTTCAAGTCATCTCCCGCGTGGGAATCCCGAAAGAGATTCTCACCGATCAGGGCACTAATTTTATGTCACGCACCCTCAAGGAACTGTATGGCTTGTTGAACATCAAGGCGATTCGAACCAGTGTTTACCACCCGGCCACTGACGGCCTTTGTGAGCGGTTCAATCGGACCTTGAAGTCAATGATCCGGAAGTTTGTCCACGAGGATAGTCGGAATTGGCATAAATGGCTAGATCCCCTGTTGTTTGCGGTGCGGGAAGTTCCCCAAGCTTCCACCGGGTTTTCCCCGTTTGAATTACTCTACGGGCGTAAGCCCCGGGGTGTCCTAGACCTGCTTAAAGAAAATTGGGAGGAAGGGTCTAGCGACAGTAAGAGTGAGATCCAGTACGTCCTCGACTTGCGCACAAAGCTCCACGCCCTAGGGGCTATCTCACGTGAGCATTTGCTGCAAGCCCAGGAGCGTCAGAAACGCCTGGATGACAGGGGGACTACCCTACGAGAGTTTACACCGGGAGACAAGGTGCTCGTACTGTTACCCACCTCCAGCACGAAATTACTCGCGAAGTGGCAAGGGCCGTTTGTGGTCACACGTCGCATGGGGGACGTGGATTATGAGGTTGTACGCTCGGACCGGGGGGACAGCTTGCAGGTGTATCACGTCAATCTCCTAAAAAAATGGAACGACGTGGTCACGGTTGCTCTGGCTACGGTAATTCCGGAGAGAGAGGAGTTCGGTCCGGAAGTCCCAAAATCGAAAGTTAGCACTCCGGTCGATATTGATAACCATCTCTCTGCTAGCCAGGCCGCGGACGTTGCAGATTTGCAGCTTAAGTTCGCTGACGTGTTCTCTCCCCTGCCCGGTCGGACTACGCTCATCGACCACCATATAGAAACGCAGCCGGGTTTAACGGTGCGCACGCGTCCCTATAGGTTGCCGGTGCACAAACGAAACGTTGTGTGCACGGAGTTGGAAGCCATGCTGGAGCTGGGTGTGGTCGAGGAGTCCCGCAGTGATTGGTGTAGCCCCATCGTGCTTGTCAACAAGCCAGATGGGGCTATACGGTTCTGTGTGGATTATAGACGGGTTAATGCGGTCTCCAAGTTCGATGCATATCCGATGCCCCGGGTCGACGAGCTCTTGGACCGGCTTGGTACGGCCAGGTACTTCACGACATTGGATTGCACGAAGGGATACTGGCAGATTCCACTCTCGCCGGTGTCCCGGGAGAAAACGGCATTCTCCACTCCGCACGGGTTATTCCAGTTCACCGTGCTCCCTTTCGGGTTGTTCGGAGCCCCAGCCACTTTTCAGCGCCTCATGGACCGTATTCTGCGGCCGCACGCCGCCTATGCTGCGGCCTACCTAGATGGCATTGTCATTCACAGTGACACCTGGCCGCAGCATGTGCGGAGTGTGGCTGCTGTTCTGCGGTCCCTGAGGCAGGCGGGGCTGACGGCCAACCCGAAAAAGTGCGTGATCGGGCGGAGGGAGATCCGGTATCTGGGGTACCACTTGGGACGGGGGGAGGTGCGACCGCAGATTGAAAAGACTGCGGCCATTGCCGCCTCTCCCCGTCCCAAGACAAAGAAGGAGGTGAGGGCCTTCCTGGGGCTGGCGGGATATTATCGCCAGTTCGTACCAGGGTTTTCAGAGCTGGCCAGTCCCTTGACGGACCTCACCCGGAAGGGTGCCCCGGATCCGGTCCAATGGTCGGGCCAGTGCCAGGGGTCGTTCGAGGCCCTTAAGGGGGCTCTTTGTGGAGAAACGGTCCTGTATGCGCCTGATTTTAACCTCCCTTTCTCCCTACAGACGGACGTGTCGGATAGAGGGCTGGGAGCAGTGCTGACCCAGCACGTGGAGGGGGCCGACCGGCCGGTGCTGTACCTGAGCCGCAAGCTGTCGGAGAGGGAGGGCCGGTACAGCACCGTGGAGAAGGAGTGCCTGGCCATCAAGTGGGCGGTCGGCACCCTCCGCTACTACCTGCTGGGTCGCGCCTTCACCCTCTATTCCGACCATGCCCCCCTCCAGTGGCTCCACCGCATGAAGGATGTAAACGCGAGGATCACCGGGTGGTACCTCGCGTTGCAGCCCTTCAACTTTTCCGTCGTGCACAGACCGGGGGCGCAGATGGTCGTGGCAGACTTCCTCTCCCGTGCAGGGGAGGTCGTCGGCCGTCGGGTCCCCGGCCTGTGTCGGGCGGTGGGGGTATGTGGGGGGACATGCAGCGTTCGGCCTGTAGAGGGAGCTACAGGACCGTGGCCGGGGTTGTGTCGGCGAGACTTTGTTGCACACCTGCTGCAAATGAAGTCTCGTCGGCGAATGTTTAAGATGTGTGTGCTTCTGCCATTTCAGTAGGAGAGATGGGCTGGGAACGGCGGAGAAGGAGGAAGAACGACGACTGTAAAGTCGCCGAGCGTTCAAAGGGCTGAAAAGCCAGAGACTCTACCAGTGACAAAAAGACTTTATGAATAAACGGGAGCAATCCCTCAGTAACATACTGCGTCTGCCTCTCTGTGTCAAAGGACCTTGTTACAGTTAGATTAGTTCTACTCTCTAAATAAAGGGTCTGGAGGTTGCCGTTAACCATCAGGGGAGAGGGGAGGACATGAAACACAAAGGGCCGGTTTCCCGGACACAGACTAAGCCTAAGCCTGGACTAAAACGTACTTTCAATGGAGACTTTCTATAGATTTTCTATTGAAAAACCGAATCAATGATTCCTGTGAGAGAGATGTCAGAGGTGTAAATGGGGAAGTCAATGCCAGACACATCACGTCACGTCAAAGCACTCAGGACATCACTGTACCCTGCTCCGGCACAAGATACTCACTACCGCTCCACATTAGAGGCTATATTTACACCCAGACCAAAATAAACCAACGATTGATGGGATCAGGATGGAACACAGATGAGTTTGAGAAGTCTGTACTTGCATTGGTTCGATTAGTAGATGACAAAAACAAGACATAAGGAGGTAGAATGTGTTTTATACATTACTTTTTTTTTGTCAGTTGCACTTGGGAGCCTACTCGTGCAACCAAAGGGTAGGAGTGACCCAGGGGAGATTGGTGTGGAGGCAGAAATTGGAGGACGGGCTCATTGTAATGCATTGAACGGAATGAGAAATGATTCCATGCATTGCAATGAGCCCGTTCTCTGATTTCTACCTCCACCAGCCTCCCCTGGAGTGACCAGAGGGGCAAAACAAACTGTGAATCGTGAAGTATCGACCACATATTGACCATCTCTAATGAGACCGTGCAGTGATCAACAAGCAACCGCACACTGACCGTCTGGTTTATCTGGGTCACGGTTCAACACAGCATAGCGCGGTAGATCGATCCCTTCCTCCTGTAGGATACGATAAACCTCTCTCCTGAAACAAGGGGAAATAAAGGATTCAACTTGAGAGTGACCGAGATACCCATGGAGGCACTGTCGTAAAGGTAAATGCCAAGTAGGATCCTTGGGACGACCCTAACCCTAAACGCTAAACTTAACCATAACCCTCACCATAACCTTAACTGCTTTAAATGTCAACTTCAATGGCGTGACGTCAGAGCCATCCCAAGCATCCCACTTAGCATTTACCCTGTCATAAATGTTTATTCACAGATCCATTGATATACATGTATGTGTACCTGTCCTGAATGTAGTACTGCATGTTCAGGTCATTGATGAGTAGAGGGTTGCGGAGTTTAGCGTAACTCACTGCCTTGTCCAGCGGGAAACCTACAAGTTCAAACATATCAGCCATCGTAAGCAAACCTTGTCAACGGCAAAAGATTCACAAAGGAACAAGAAGATGTAGTATACTTATACTGTGACTCAGTGACTGTAAATATGCACTCACGCAAGTATGTACACATGCTTTTCTTCACCATTGCACTAGCAAGTCAAACATCCATGTTTACATTTACATTTATGGCATTTAACAGACGCCTTTATCCAAAGCGACTTACAACAAATACATTTGACTAAGTAAGTGAATCATCTATCCATCAGTCATCATAAGAAAAAATAATTTATGCTAGGACCAGGGGCCATTGGCAGTCACAATGCTAGAAGAAAGGAAGATTTTTTTTAATGTTTTTTTTATCCATGTCGTGGAAGAACAGTAAAAGCAGGTATGTTGTTGTTGTGTGTCAGACAGAATGGCTGCTGGGGTTGAACATGCGTAATGCTGACTGGTACAGGAAAGTGCTCTAATGGGCTAATGGGATGTGTGTGTGCGTGTATCATGAAGCTTTTGTCTGCGTAATGACTTTTTCAGTAGAATGCAGTGTGTGCATTCTTCTGTGTGTGTGTGTGTGTGTGTGTGTGTGTTCCACCTTTGGAGTGGAAGGAGATGAGGCAGTCACACAGGGGCCATTTGTCCACGGTGTGGCGCCCGCCCCGTGCCTAAGCCCATGCGCGAGTGTGGGAAGGTGGTAAATGGAGTGTATATCTCGCCTCGCTTTGTCTCTGCTGTTTCTGCTGTCCCTCTCTTGCCCCGTGTTGTCTTTGGCAGGACCATGTATGGAGTTCCTGCGCCCCAAGGGGCCACAGCTGCAACCCGTCGAGATAATCACCGTATGCCCATACATGGAGTTCCTGCTCGTCAAGGCACAGCTGAAGGGCATCAGCAGGAGCAGCAAGGACCGTACAAAAGGAGCCAACGGAGCACCCAGTGGAGAGGAGTTGCTACGGCGAACCAAGGAGCAGTTGATGAGAGAGAGAATAAGCCAAGTCACCATTGTCCAGTGTATGACCCCTGACCATAGGAGAGCCCCCTTTGAAGCCCGACCCCGAGAACGTCCGAGAGCCTGCTACGTTGCCAACCTTCGCCTGTCTGACTACCCCGCTGCCGCCCCGACCTGGAACGTAAGAGGACCACCCACCGTGTACCGAACCCCCCTGCTATCTTCACGACACGACGCCTTCTCAACCCCACCCTCTCTCTATCATTTCCCTCTCCCCGCTAACCGAATAAATATCTTTGATTATAATTCTGGTGTGGACCTCTCTGCTTACACTGTGTTTGGGTCCGTGACGCGCCCGCACACCCCGGCGGCCGTCACAACGGGCTCGTTAAGGATCACGTCCTCAGGGAAGATCACCACGCTGATGTACTCAAACTTGCACAACCGTTCCAGGATCTGGGTCATGGGCTTGGACTTGGACTTCTTCATCATGGAACAGATCCCCACCACGATCTGTCGTGCTGGGGGAGGGAGGGAAGGAGTGTCAAAGAGAAAGAAAGAAAGAAAAAAAGGGGTAGGAAGAAAGGTTGATCTGCGTGAGAGACAGATACTGTACAGTCTTGTATGGGATCATGTGCTGCTGCGGTCTTGTGTGGTCAAATCTAGTCTCGCACAATAATAATCTCCAGCCTCACGGTCTCTGTGGTATCATGTGGTCTACTAAAGTCTAATGCGGTTTTGTGCGGTCATATTTAGTTTTGGTTTCAGTGTGTTCGTGTGTGGCCTCCTACGTACCGAGTCAGCGTCCTCGTCGTCCTCGTACAGCTCCATGTCTGTCCTCATGCTGCAGCCGTAGTCCTCCAGGCCCTCGCTCTCATTGTCCTCGCAGCCCACGAAGAATCTGGGAGCGCCGCGCTGGCTCTCGCCCGGGCTGGCGGGCTCTGACATCACAGTCCCCGGCGGCTGCCCTCAGCGTCCCGCAGCGCCATCGCCACACCAACACACCGTCGCCGTAGAGGGTCGCCGATGGGGGGAGGGGGGTGGGGGTTGGGTTGGGTTTGGAATGGAGGTAAATGGGACAGGGGATGGTTAGGGGGGGGGGCAAGGGTTCAGAAGGGGTATAAGGAGAGGGTGATTGTGTTGTGAGTGTCTCTGAGGTGGTGCTGCTAAAGTTGTACTCTTCATTCAGCAGTTCAAGGTGTCGTATTGCTGGGCAGGGCTTCTCAGGCGACCTCAGGGGCAGATATCACCATCCGAAGACAGCCCATTGCTCTGAGTGTGTGTCCACGATTAACATAATCCTACAAATGAAACACGAACACACATAAATCACACTAGGACATTCTGTAGCTGATATAGGATTTCATACAGGCCTAGTTCCAAACCGTTCCATTGCTCTGTGAAACCAGAGGCCTAATTCCATACCGACTGCTTCCAGACTGCTTCCAAACTGCTGTGAAGAATTGAACACCGAACCTCCCACCTCTGAGTGTGGCCGGGCTCGTCTATGGGAGCAGTCAGTGTGGCGTGGAGAACTGATAGTGTAAGTACCCAACACCATGCTAATGTTACACCGCTAGGCCTGGCATCAGCAGAATGACGCGGCAATCTGGGGCCTGGTAAACAGAGAGAGAACTGCCATCTCCAGTGAACCGTGATGACCAGTATAGACAGGCATAGCCTACATCTCCCGCCGGGCCCCTCTGTTCACTGTAACCACTCATTACCCCAACATGCCAATGTCATAAAGCACTCTGAAGGACGCAACATCAGTCTCTCTGATCTCATATTTAGACAGCGGATTCTAAAGATGAATGTTGCTACTTGATACACCTAAATGGAACTCTATTGAATATGAAAACATTAAAATGTAATCCTTTGATGTGTCAAATTGTGACTCTGTTTGTGAGTATTTTACTATGGGGAGGCTAATTGTGGAAGCAATATTGCTGTGACTGAAAGACAATGAAGCCGCCCAGAGGAACCCAATTAGGCTAGATCCTGCAATATACTTTTTTATTTAAATTAAAACATTTATTTATAGTATCCAGAAACATTTAAAAGTGACAGCATCCTGAGCTCAAAATGAGGCCAAATCCAAATGTAGCCAAAGGTTCATATAGACGGTTAACCTACCATAGCATCGCACAGCGGGCATAACAGACAGACAGACAATGGTGTTTGATTTCTGCCACGACCACACACGGCTGACAGCTCAATTCGGCTGAGACTGCAAGACAGTAGCCAAGTCCACACAGTAGCTCAAGCATTTAAAAGACCGATAGACCTGCAGCCACCATTAACTTGCTGCAGTGGAGAAAGCTCAAAGGACAATATTTTCGTTAATGGGGAGCAAAAGTCAAGTCTGCCTTCAGTAACTTCTAATAGGCTACAAATAAAGCAAATTAGTTCTCTGAATACATTTTTTGATACACTTTGATATTCGGCTGATGGTTTGGCAAATTGCTGAAACACAAGTCATTTTTCCTCTCATCTCCGCTTTGTCTCTACTCGAAAATAATAATAATGGAGAACTCAAACCGTCAAAACATTTAGAATGCCCGTTCCTAATAATAAGAGCATAGGCTGGATCTAATCACAACTACGCTCACACTTCCACCAAGTATGTTAGGCTACATCAGGGATTCCACTGTATGCAATTGAAGGAGGAATGGTACCATGGTACAATGGTACAATGGTATTCCATGCATTACAATGAGCCCGTCCTCCGATTTCCTGCTCCACAAGCCTCCCCTGGGCTACATGCTCAATACAGGGTCAATGCAAAACATCCCTATAGGTAAACTGCGTGCAGGTTGCCGTAGAATCTAAAAGGATAATACTGAAAGGTGATTCATCTTCATAAGCCCATCTTTCAGAAAGAGTCTCTCAAGTCCCTTCAGCTGAGAAAATATTCACACACACACATACATACATACATATATACATATATATATAGACCTGTCTCAACCAGTCAACCAAGTGAATAGTTAAACACATGGCACCGAACTTGGTATTCAAATTAAAACCCAGGTAAACATAGGGGATAATCTTTTCCGCATCTTGGCACCGTTTATTTCAAGTAAACTCTTTCCATGCTTAAGTGGATTACTGAGGAGCTTTTGAGCCAGGGCTTAAATCCTTCTATTACACCTGTTTACTTTGCTAGGGCGCCATAGGGTGACTGCCTCTCGAGTTGAGACAGCATAACCTGTTATTTAACAGCCGTCCGGCCCGTTTCTGGTTCACAATCAGACAGATAACTCAATGATATGGCCTAAATGGACAGTACTGTATGCTCACATGCAATACATTTAACATTTTTTATGAAAATGCATTTTGTTCTGTGATATGTCATTGACAGCTACATTGACATGTGACTATAGGCAGATGGGCTAACATCTGTTAGTGGCAGTCTGTAACGGAAGGTTTGAGTAAAGTGACGTCAATCAAACTGTTGAGGCTGGTGGAGGCAGAGATCAGAGGACAGGCTCATTATAATGCATGCCACCCCTGCCAGCCACCCCTGCAATCGATGTACACCTGTTTCCAAGAAAGACAACAAGGGGATTTTTTGTCACCGTACTCATGGCCAGGCCAAGACACAGATGTACCCTTCATTACTTTAGATGAAAATAGCAGCTGTTAACACTAAACCAGATTTCCTTCTTTCAAGCAATACCATGTATTGCAGGATATTGTTGGCCCTTTCTCTACAATACCCTTATGCATGTGGTTCGTTGTGTCAACACGATTATGAAGGTTGGAGAGCAGCCTCAGTCCATAGATTTCACAGTGCTGAGGATTAACAATAGAAGAGTATTTAGCAAGCAAGCTATGTGTGATCTTGGCTGATGTTGAATATCTCTACACTCTGAGACGACAACAACATCTACTAGGGGGCATTTTGCATGTCCTACTTTTGAAGACCAAAAAGAGGAGTTTTATAAACAAATGTGTCTAAATTGACAATGTTGAAAGAGGTCAAACGGTTTGCTGCACGGGTCAGGAGACCCACTTGTTGGCTGCATCAAACTGGCTAACAATCAAGCTGATTCGGGGCTTAGTTGGCCTGGCACCATTGAAGCATTAGTAACCCACATCGGGGCATTATAGCGAGGTACCAATGATACGTCATACATAAATGTAAGCTTTCGGACCCGACTGTCAGATCCGAAACACGTTCCTTTCGTTAGATAAACAGCGATATAGAAAGATAGCTAGCGCCGTTAGCCACCACAGAGTAGCTCGCTCGCTAATGTAAACAACTTTGTGTCCGTGCCATTTTTGTCCGAGTGTGTAGCCTAATGAATGCACCCTATGGAGCGGATGTCAAATACATAGCACACAAAAAGCTAGATATCAATGCACAATCCCATAAATATAGCTGTCAAAGCGTAACGTTACTTACAAGAAAATTATTTTGTTGACGCCTGTTTGCTTCCTTTTTCCCTTGACAGCTTGAATCTGTATTCTCAGAACGAGAATAACCGGCAGGTTCCGACAATAAGACTTCCGGTTTTGTTTTCGCGACTTCAAAATAAAAGAGCGAGGTAATAGATCACTGTGTGGGATCACAATATTTTATCATACAGAGTGCTGTTGGCTTTTTACTGTGGCCCAAACATTTGAAAATGATTTGTGTATAGTGCATAATGTGTTCCCTATGTAGTCTAGATGGGGCACTTTGAACTCTTGGGCCACAGTAAAAAGCCAACAACACTCTGGTACCAACCCCTCATGGTTGGTAGTAAGGTGGTAGTAAAAATCAAATGTAGCCTTGGAAAATGATTTGTGTACAGTCCATTATCTGTCCCCTATGCAGTGCAGCAGTCTTTCATCGGGGTGATTAGGATATTAGAAGAACCCTTAAAAACACAAATAATACATTGAGAGAATTACATGTTTATTTCCAGATATAGTTACATATAATTTGCAGTTCCTTTATCCATATTTACTATTACTACATGCTTAAACAACTTTAACGCGGGCGCTTTTATTTGGAAGAAATCGTCATTTACATACACACGAGGTTGGTGGACGGAATTCCACTATTATCGTTCACAGAACACAGATCAGATGTTTCCACTCTGAGGCTTGATTGGTGATTTTGTATTCTAGAATAAGAGCGGACTATCTCGATCTGTGGTCTCCGAACTCGAATAACATCCATAGAACTCCATTACGACTTCCGGTTTCTCTTTTCAGCATTTTCGCGACTTCAAAATAAAAGCCCGAGTTAAGCGATGCATGCAAAGTGATTTTTGCTAAAATAAGAACAAATTACCGATCCTAAAGTATATACAATTCTGAGAAAGTAATTTTGATATTTACAATTTACATACTAGTGCAATTACATGTAATTTTACAAATGCCTATTATGTTTGTATAAACTGGACTGTACAGACATTTTTTTCAATAATTTCAACTCAGCCTTCTCGGAAACACTTCTAGAATATGGATCAAGTGAGTTTGAGTCTTTAGTAATTAGAAGTAATTTATCATAATCAAGGGATACATGTATTTAATTATGTGAAATTATTGAAAATAATTGCTGACTGTGTTTTTAATCACAACAAAATCGTTAGATCTCGGCTCTCATTGGTGGTGAAACAGGAAGAGTGTTCCAATCATCATGCAGCCCAGCCCAGCCCCTAGTCTACTTAAACCGTTTCTACTTAATCAATAGTCAGCTTTGTATAACGAACGCATTTTCAAACTTCAGCGGATTGTGGTTTGTTAGGTAGTTCACGATAGAAGAGGAAAAACACACGCTTTCACGATTTGTTTTATTTAAGAGAAGAACATTGCAGAGGAATTGCATTTCTACGGTTTGTATTTCTTGCTTGAATGTTGATAGGACGTAAATTCGGCAAGCTAGGGTAGAAATCCTATCAAAACATCAGTTAGCTAGCGAACTAGCCCTTTGGCTAATTCTTGTAGACACCACTTTACAATTTAGGAATGATAACCCTTTAACCCCCCAGATGTCACTTTTACGTTTCATTGTTTTGCAATGCAATTGTAATGCAGTCGTACAACTGGGCTATTTTCTTTACAGCTGGCTAGGCACAGTAAAATCAAGTTTCTAAGCAACCCGCGCAGAATACAACATCATCATGGGGGATGACACCGAGTGGATGAAGTTACCCGTCGACCAGAAATGTGAACACAAGGTGATTCTTTATAGTCCAGTTTCTCCGTCATGCACATGGAGCTTGGTGATTCTCAACCTATTTAATCTAATTTATACTTGTGAACACAAAGCATAGCTTGTTCCTCACATGCCATTTGAAGCATTTACCTAAACAGCTTAGATGCTTAGAATTTGGTAGCTGGCTGATCTCCCTTTTTATAGTATCATGAATGTGATTTCGTTGTTGTGGCACTGGCTACAAGGCCACTTGTCAGAAGTCACACACAAGGCTATGACCATCTCTTCGTAGTACCTTCACATTGCTCCGTACAGTATGAGGGCTTGTATGAAGATACAACGGGAACATCAGTCAACACCCACCACCAGTCTGTTGTTTAACCTCTGTCCTCCCTGCCCCCCTTGTCCAGGTATGGAAGGCCAGACTGAATGGTTATGAGGAGGCAATTAAGCTCTTCCAGAAGATTGATGATGAGAAAAGTGCAGAGTGGGGGAAATACCAGGGGCTCATCAAGAAGTTTGTGACCGACTCAAATGCTGTAGCCCAGCTGAAAGGACTGGAGGCTGCTCTGGCCTATGTAGTGAATGCACATGTAGCGTCTAGGTGAGTCAGTGGGGGAAATGTGACACTGTTCAACGCACGTCACATTGTGATTAAGCTAATTGCTTGCTGAGTGCTGATCCGTGTGTGTTGCAGCAACATTTGCTAAGACATTGCTTTAGACTCAAACTCACTTCAAATGCACACAAACCTCTTCTGTGTGTGTGCCTGTTTCTTATTTCAACCTATGACAATGGGTTCCTCCGAGGATAAATAAAAGTTAGATGGATAATGCTTGTCCTTTGCCCTGCAGGACGGTGGGAGAGGTGGTGAGTGGCGTGGTGTGTAAAGTGTTCAACCAGCCTAAGGCCCGAGCCAAAGAGCTGGGCTCCGACATCTGCCTCATGTACATAGAGAGAGAGAAGGCAGACACCGTACAGGAGGAGCTCGTCAAAGGCCTGGACAACAAGAACCCCAAAATCGTGGTCACATGTGTGGAGACCATACGCAGGGCGCTCTGGTGAGACCACAAACACTGGTGCAATGGAGAGGGAGGGGTACTAGGCTTGATGGATGATTGCATCACTTTTGCATGCATTTGTAATTACTTGTACTGCATGAGAAGACATTCGCTTTTGAATTGTTTATGCAATAGCATCATACTGTGTACAGACAATTCAACTACTTTGATTGAATTTGACTTAATACATATGTATTTTTGTTCCTCTAGTGAATTTGGGTCCAAGACTGTCACCATTAAACCCATAGTGAAAGTTTTGCCAAAGCTTTTTGAGTCCAGGGAAAAGGCAGTAAGAGACGAGGCCAGACTGCTGGCCGTAGAGGTCTACAGGTGGATCAGAGATGCCCTCCGACCCCAATTGCAGAACATCACCTCTGTACAGGTGAGACAAGAGCCTCTGCTCCATCACCTGTAGGAAATACAATTGATCTGAATGAGGAGTGATGAACCATTCAAACAGCATCTTTGGGTTGGCAAGTCTACCACGCCACACTGTATGCAAAATCTTGGTTTGTACATTAGTACCAGTTCAGCAGTGTTAATAGTGGCTCTTACCCTGAGTTTGAGTATATCCCTGAGTCTGAGTATCTCCTTGTCTGTCCCCAGTTGAAGGAGCTGGAGGAGGAGTGGGCGAAGGTGCCGATGGCAGCCCCCAAACAGAGCCGCTTCCTGCGTTCGCAGCAGGACCTGCGGGCCAAGTTTGAGCAGCAGTCACAGCAGGCGGAGGCAGGGGAGGACCAGGGGGAAGGTACAACCTCTTAACTCTGACCTGTCTCTGCTGAGTGGGACAGGGCTAGGCGGAACATCTTCTGTTATGGCTGAGCTGAATTGTGTGTATGTAGCAACGGTAATTTAGAATCACGCTCTCGTGATGAGAGAGCTCTGCCTGTGACTTCTAAGCCCAGAAATTGCTCTTGTATCATGAGGATGTCCTCTTGGTATAACGGGTTATGTCTGTGGCATCCATGTGAGAAGCCCTTTGGTTCAGACCCCACCGGTTACATGTATTTTCTCTCTCCCTCTCTCAGATGAGGGGGTAGAAGACTCTGGACCTCAGGTGGACCCCTATGAGCTGCTGGACCCTGTGGCCATCCTCTCTAAGCTTCCGAAGGACTTTTATGACAAGATTGTGAGCAAATATTGAACACTGGTCCCTTTTCTTTGGCTCCCTGTGTTGATTTTAAGCCTGGAATCTAAATGAGATTCAAGATGCCATATTGGATATAACCTGAGCCTGTGTCTGTATCTGTCATTTTCAGGAAGCAAAGAAATGGCAGGAGAGGAAAGAGGCCCTGGAGGCTTTGGAGGCGCTGGTCAAAAACCCCAAACTAGAGGCAGGAGACTATGGCGATGTAGTACGAGCACTGAAGAAGGTAACCATCTGCTGGGCTACTGTACCTGATTTAGTTTATCTTAAACAGTGCAAATCCTGTTCACCCAGTGTGCCAAGCAAGCTTGATTGACTGCACCACCAGTGTTTCACATTTCTAATACCTTTTAAACCCATGTCTGGTACAGAGCGTAGTTTATTGTTGACTTGAACGTCTTGTTTGTTGGTAGGTCATTGGCAAAGACAGCAATGTAATGCTGGTCAGTCTGGCAGCAAAATGCCTGGCTGGTCTGGCCTCTGGCCTCAGGAAGAAGTTTGGGACGTACACCGGTCATGTGAGTTCTCAAACTTTAGACTGCTCTAGACTCCTAAACAGCTAACAATCTATCTTAGCAATCTATATTGCAGATGGATTCTCATTAGACTTTGACTGTTTCTCTCAAGGTGGTACCGACTATTCTGGAGAAGTTTAAGGAGAAGAAACCTCTTGTGGTCCAGCAACTGCAGGAGGCTATCGATGCTGTTTTCCTGACTGTGAGTTTGGGGTTCGTTATCCCAAACAACACCTGGCTTAACTGGGCAGATCCATCCAAAGCTAATGGACATTGGACATGGTGTTGTGGTGGAGTTGGACCGAGTAATGGGAAAGGGTTATAAGTGATAATGTGTGAGGACAAACAAAACTCTCTTTTTTTTTATTGCATTTCTTTCACAAGAACTAATGTATGTGTGTGCACTCTCCTCCCCCAGACCACTCTCCAAAACCTGCTTGAGGATGTTCTGGCTGTTATGGACAACAAGAACCCATCCATCAAGCAGCAGGTGTCTCTGTTCCTGGCCCGGAGCATCAGGCTCTCCACCCCCTCCACCCTGCCCAAGAGCCTGCTCAAGCCCCTCTGTGCTGCCCTGTTCAAGGTGAGGCATCCTCATGTATGTAGATAGCTAGCTAGAAAAATAATAAATTAATTCCTCATTAAATAAGATCAGGCCATCACCTAATCAGTACCTCAATTAAGTAAAATGAGGTGTGCCTGTATTGGAATTCAACAGACACTGGAATGGAATGGCTGCCATACATACCAGTTCTGATTTAAGAAAAATTTGGAGTGGTCTCTTAATTTTTTCTAGGTAGGTGTGTGTGTAATATATATATATATATATATATATATATATATATATATATATAAACACACACACAGTTCATATAAACCATGCATGATCAACTTTTCATTTGTAGCTGGGTCAGTACATCTTAACCAGATTTAAGGAACATCAAGAATATTGGTTTGTTTAACTAAATGCAAACTTACTGAGACAATTCCTTTGTCAGCACTTAACTTCTCTCTATAAACAACTATTGCACTATGAATGTAAATGATTTCCAATTATTACCAGTGCCCAACTAAACACTCCGTAAACATATCTATTTGTTGTGTGTTCCTCCCTGGCAGCACGTGAATGACCCTGCCCCCGAGGTGAGGGACGCAGCATTTGAGGCTCTGGGTACCGCCATGAAGGTGCTCGGGGAGAGGGCAGTTAACCCCTTCCTGGCAGACCTGGACAAACTCAAAGTGGACAAGGTGAGCTTGTCAGTGGAGGATGTGACGTGACCATGATCATGCTATGTAAACTATGCTTTTAATGTGGTGTTTTTTTGGTGGCTTAAATGTGGCTGTATTTAAAAACTGTTCCTGCAGTGATTAAGTATTGTCATCTTTTGAATCGTTTATGCTGTTTTATCTCCAGGTGTGATTGAAATAACATGGCATTACATTACAACATTAACAGCAGTCTAATGATTTCAAGAGTGGCTTCAGAGGTAGTTCATTAGTTCTACCCTCAGGCCATCCCTGTTGCACAGCTAATGTTGAAAGGTCCTCCCTTCCCAGATAAAAGAGTGTGCAGACAAAGTGGAGCTGGCTGGAGGGGGGGCTGAGAAAGAGAAGGCTGCCCCCAAG
The DNA here is from genome assembly GCF_951799395.1 of Argentina silus. Taxonomy (NCBI): domain Eukaryota; kingdom Metazoa; phylum Chordata; class Actinopteri; order Argentiniformes; family Argentinidae; genus Argentina; species Argentina silus. The sequence goes on along the minus strand of NC_139673.1, from coordinate 15,765,817 downwards.
GCTCAGCCTGCACCCGAGGCCCCAGCCAAGTCCACAGGGCCCCCTAAGAAGGCTCCAGGGGCTAAGGTGAGAGACATAACGTGTGAGTTTAATAGGTTTTGTTCTAAATATGATGCTACTTCATGGTCCAAAACTGGTTTGTCTGTATTGTAGGCTGCTGGAGGCCCTAAGAAGGCCAAGCCCGGGTCAACAGGTGGAGGAGGGGTAGGAGCCAAGGGGAAGAAGCCTGCAGAGACCAAAGAGACAGTGGAGACAGAGCTGTCAGTGAGTGACCTTGTGGAAGTCCCAGCACCATAACTGATGCAGTTATTGATAGTGATCTATTTCATTACTCTTTGGGTTGATTTCCTGTGTACAGATTAGGGCTAGTCCTGGACTTAATAACATTTTCAATGGAAAACTTCATTAGTCCAGGACAAGGATTAATGTGTGTGAAACCAGTCCTTTGTGTCTAAAATGTAATAATGAAGGTGTTCTCTCTTCTTCTCTCAGATGGAGGTGTGTGAGGAGCGGGCAGCCGCGGTGCTTCCTGCTTCCTGTGTGCAGCTGATTGACAGCACCAACTGGAAGGAAAGGCTGGCTAGCATGGAGGAGTTCCTCAAGGTCAACACCAGTCAGCACTTTGCATCATCTGGAGTCATTTTGATAATGCTATGCTATCTAAGGCTAATTGTAGTGGCGTGGGACACATGTTGAACTTTGACCCTTGTCGTCCAGGCCGTGGAGACGATGGACAGCAGTGAGATGCCCTGCCAGGCTCTGGTACGCTTGTTGGCCAAGAAACCCGGCTGGAAGGAGACTAACTTCCAGGTAGGCTGTCACCCAACTGAGTCACTCACCTGGGCCTACCACCCACATTCAACTGACCTACACACAGATTTACTATGTCTGCAAACCCCAGTATTTCATGAAGAGATATCTGTCCGTGGGTGACGTGTTTCCACCTGTCACATGATGATCTTCCAGGTGATGCAGCTGAAGCTCCAGGTGGCAGCGGTGGTAGCCCAGAGGGGCAGGTTCTCTAAGACATCTGCTTCTGCGGTGCTGGAAGCCCTGGTGGACAAGGTTGGAGATGTGAAGTGTGGAGGCAAGGCCAAGGAGACCCTGACTGCCGTCGGGGAGGCCTGCTCTCTGCCCTGGACCGCTGAACAGGTAACAGGACCCGGACAGACAGGGAGGCACTCCATACCATAGAAATGGAATGAGTAGAACATCAGTCCCTCAGACCATGGCGCTGAGGCTAGTACACCCACCATGGAATGTTGATTTGAACGGGCATGTCCACTGAAGACTGCCCAGTTTGCATTCTTCATAAATGCATCGTTCTATGTACCAACCATTGTGTAATAACTTCTCTAGGTCGTGTCGTTGGCGTTCGCTCAGAAGAACCCCAAGAACCAGGCGGAGACGCTCAACTGGCTGGCCAATGCCATGAAGGAGTTTGGGTTTGCAGGGTAAATTGTTGTCAGTAACAATGGTTGTCATTTGGGGAGTGTTGTCGTCAAAGCTTTTCTTGTGTATTTTCTGGGATTAAATCAAGCGTCTTCCCTCTCCTTGCAGAATAAACGTCAAGGCTTTCATCGACAATGTCAAGACCGCTTTGGGAGCCACCAATCCAGTGAGTGTTTTAGCCAAGCTGTCAACTTGTTAGCTTAGTCTTTTTGTTTTTATTTATAAGGTGCTGTTTAGAATTTGTCAGAGCTTGATATGTTTACGCTGTAGACTCTCTAACTGATGTGTGTGTGCGTCCGTCCGTGTCCTAGGCTATACGCACAGCAGCCATCTCCCTGCTGGGTGTCATGTACCTGTACATGGGTGCTCCTCTCAGGATGTTCTTTGAGGGCGAGAAGGCTGCTCTGCTCTCCCAGATAGACACAGAGATTGAGAAGGTAAGATTTTAGTCTACACATGTTTTCAGAATATCCTAATGCAGCCTGTGGTTCCAGGCATGGATTTTTATGTGGACTGCGTGGTTCTGTGGGTTGACTCCATTTTGCCTCTGCTATGTCTCAGATGAAGGGCCAGACTCTCCCTGCCCCCACCAGGGGCTCTGCTAAGAGGACAGGGGGGCAGACGGAGGACGAGGAGGAGGGAGAAGCTGGAGCTGTGAGTGACGTTGTGGACCTGCTCCCCCGCACTGACATCAGGTAACTTCAAACGCAACGCTTCAGGCTAAACCAGATCAAAACTTGGGTTACCCTTCCAGATGTATGTCCTTGTGCCACCCATGGCCCTGGCAAGATGCTGAAAGGAAACAGAAGTAGAAACATTAGTCTCTTCTGTTTCTCTTATCTTCTCTTATAGTTTGCTGTTGGCCCTTCAGCTGATCTTTTAATAACATCCAAGAGATTTCAAGGGAATTGTTTACACATTCTCTCTCTTGCTCTCTCCTTCCCTTTGCAGTGATAAGATCACTGGGGAGATGGTGGCTAAGATCGGGGACAAGAACTGGAAGATCCGTAAGGAGGGTCTGGATGAGATGGCTGCGGTGATCTCAGAGGCCAAGTTCATCAAACCCAGCGTGGGAGACCTGCCTGTCGCACTCAAGGGCCGACTTAACGACTCCAACAAGATACTGGTGTGTGTGTGTGAGATTCTCTAACCGGGTCAGTTGAGTTGTGCAGGTATGTGATCCTCTGGTGTTTGTCATAGGTCCAGCAGGTTCTGTCTATCCTCCAGCAGATGGCCACTGCCATGGGCCCGGCCCTCAAACAGCACGTCAAGAGTCTGGGCATACCTGTCATCACTGTCTTCGGAGACAGCAAGGTAGACACACACACACACAAGCCATTATGAAGCAAGGTTTTTACAATACCCCTTGTAATTATTTGCCTCTGTCCTGTGATACCAAACACATGGTCACACCCAACCTTCATCTGACACACTACTACTTCAACTGTCTCACACACACGTAGGTTTCATGGATCTGTCTCTTCCTTAGGACACTGTGCGTGCTGCGGCCCTGGCGACTCTGAATGCGTGGGTGGAGCAGACGGGCATGAAGGAGTGGCTACAGGGAGAAGATCTGTGTGAAGAGCTGAAGAGGGAGAACCCTTTCATCAGGCAGGAGGTGTTTGTTCACAAGGCTCCTACTGAATAATCTGTTGCCAATCCTACTTCTTACACCTCTATCTTGTCATTAAATTACTTCCCCCCCCCCCCCCCCCCCCCGGATGTTCTATGTTGTGAGCACAACACAGAACATTGTCCTCCACGTGTCGGACCCCAATTCAATCCCATCTCCCCCCTCCCAGGTGCTGAGTTGGCTGGCGCAGCATCTGCCCACCATGCGGGCAGTGCCATCGGACCTGCAGCTGTGCATGGTGCCCCTCTACACCTGCCTGGAGGACCGCAACGCGGACGTGAGGAAGAGAGCCCAGGAAGTCCTGCCCATCTTCATGATGCACCTGGGCTACGACAAGATGAACAAGGCTGCTGGCAAACTGAAGGTACGGGGGAGGGTCCTCCTACAACCACACCACCGCCACAATGACCACATCTCAAATGTCTTTCCTCACGTCCTCTAGCCTCGCCTCCTTCTCAAAACTCTGAACTTCTGAGGTTCCTCCCCTCTGATCTTCTCCTCCAGTGGGTTTTGAGGAGAGAGGGCACCAGGAAAGACTTTTGAGATGCAAATGTTTGACCAATGTCTCTGCCCTTGTTTTATTGAGGCTGCAGTAAAGGTCTTATTGTTGAGCTGTGTACTGTGTTTTAAGGTAGTAAATGTGTGGTTTTCAATGTGTCTGTTGTCAGAAGTCAAAATACTGACCCTAGTTTGTGGATTGCAGAATACAGCTCTATCCAACTTATCCACTCCACAGTATGTCACCACAGCTTGCAGTAGCCACTTTTGTGAAATTAAATTAATCCATATCTCGTCTCTACTGTGTGTAGCCTAGCTCTAAGGACCAGGTGGTAGCCCTGCTAGAGAAGGCCAGAGCTGTGATGCCTTCCAAGCCTGCTGCTCCCGCCAAAGTAGCTGCTGCCAAGCCCTCTGCAGCCAGCGGCCCCACAGCCAAGGCCTCCGCAGGTATGTTCACATCAGGGGAAGTTGGTGGATGTAGGAATCAGAGGAAGGGCCCATTATAATGCATGGAATGGTATCAAACCAGCCTGTCCAATGGACAAAGAGCAAGACTCCGTGTAGTGAATACAGATTGGTGGGGTGTGGGAGTGATGAGTTGCACTCAGTCGGGGTGCTGGTTGCAGTGGCACAGGCGCCCCGTCCCGAACCTCGATGGGGACACCCCCATGTGCACAGGGGCCATCTGACTCACCCCCCACACATACAGTACACAATAAAAATACCTCTGAATATTTCACCATCTACATCGTCAAAGCATTGTATCATTGCCTCATGTTTTCTCTCTCCTCCCCACCACAGCGCCAAACAAAGCCCAGTCTGTCAGTGACGACTCTGCAGGTTCTGAGCCCAAGAAGGCCAAGCCAGGAGCTGCAGCCAAAGAGAAGGTGGGTCCGGACCGATCTGTCTAACATCCTGGATGGTTTAACTGTCTGCTAAAAACTGATCATGTTGTGAAGTCCTTCGACCAACATAGAATGTATTGTTGACAATGTGATCAGGTAAACCTCTGGTGGTAGAAATCGGATGACAGGCTCACGGTAATGCATGGAATACATTACCATGAGCCTGTCCTCCGATTTCTACCTCCACTGGTATCCCCTGAGGTAAATGGCAAAAGAGCTCACCTGGTGTGTTTGTATGGCCAGCGGATCTCCCAGGAGCTCAACCTCTCCAGTGGGAGTCTAAACTCCAGTCTAGAGAAGGGGGGGTGGAGCTGGTCCTGCTAAAGGTCTGTCCAGGGGGAAGCTGGGCAAGCAGCACATACCCCATGCTGGCTTTGGCCTGACAGGAAGTCCACTCTGAGGGATCACACATCACATGTTCTTGTGTTTGTGTGTCACTGCTTCCTGTATGCCCTTCATGTTCTCCCATCCCTTTTCACAGCCCATCACTGATTGGTTTTCTGGTGCACTCACTCACTCTGGTGCACATTTCAATTGTTTGGTTGACTTCTTCTTGCGCCCCCCCCCTCCCTGGAACAGAGCCAAATGTGGGTTCCACCCCTCATGTTTCTCCCCCCTCCCTCCTCTAGGGTGCAGCTGTGAAGAAGCCCTCAGGTAAGGGTAAAGAGGAGGAGGATAAGTCCGGCCCCATCTTCACCCTGGTGCCCAACGGCAAAGAGCAGCGCATCAAGGATGAGAAGACCTTGAAGGTAATGATGTCATGGTAGTGTTCATGACAATGCGGATCATATTGCCGCTTCTGAAGCATTTAAACAGCTGCTCCATTCGATCTTTTTACAACACTCACTTGTGTGTGGCAGGTTCTGAAGTGGAACTTCCCGTCCCCTCGTGATGAGTACATAGACCAGCTGAAGGTGCAGATGGCTCCCTGCGTGGCCAAATGGCTGCAGGAGGAACTCTTCCACCATGACTTCCAGCACCATGTCAAAGCCATCAACGCCATGATCGAGGTGAGACTATACACACACAGGGGCTGACTTCCAACACTACAGCTATCGACGGTCAGACGAGATGGAGATGTAGTAGAGATGGTGGGGTGTGAGAGTGATGAGTTGCACCATCAGTCGGGGTGCTGGTTGCAGTGGCACAGGCGCCCCGTCCTGACCCTCCATGGAGACACCCCCATGTGCACAGGGGCCATCCGACTCACCCCCCCAGCCGAGACATGCATACACACACACACCACTTCTAGCACCACATCAAACTCTAAACACAATCTCTCGTCCTCTGGCTAGCGTCTGGAGGAGGAGCGTGACGCTACAGTGGCCTGTCTGGACCTGGTCCTGAAGTGGTTCACGCTGCGTTTCTTCGACACCAACACCAGCGTTCTAATGAAGGCCCTAGAATACTTGAAGCTGCTCTTCCCTGCCCTCAGCCAGCTGGACTACCACCTGAATGAGCACGAGGCCACATCCTTCATCCCCTACCTCATCCTCAAGGTTTGTGGCTCCTCATGGCCCTACATCTTTACAGTTCAGTCATTTTAGCAGGCACTCTTATCCAGAGCAACATACTTGAGACAAATGTACTTATTATTGTAAGTGAATCAGATATACATCAAAATCATCACAAGTAAGACTTTCTATAAGAATCAGTACCACAAGCAGATGTGGATCTCAATACATTTGTTGAGGACTACTGCATGTAAAATGTATTGTATGTGATTTTACATTATTGATTAGTTACATTTGTGGTTTTGTATGAGGTCTCTCTGATCTTTGTTCGAGAGTGCTGCAGTGTTTGCTAGTGTTCTACTTGATTATATTCCTTGTACTTCATTGATTGTTTGATTGATTGGCCAGAGTACTTGTAGCTGGTTTCATATGTCTAAATCACATATTATAATTATAAATCAGTCACTGATTTAAAGAAAGATGAAATCCAGCAGACACGGTAATGTTGTGGTGATGATGGGGTGTGAGAGTGATGAGTTGCACCATCAGTCGGGGCGCTGGTTGCAATGTCACAGGCGCCCCGTCCTGATCCTCCATGGAGACCACCCCCATGTGCACAGGGGCCATCTGACTCACCCCCCACTCCGCCACCTAGAGTAGACCACACAACAGGGCCCTGTAGTCCAAAGTGTCTTGCTCTCCCTGATATCCCCCCATCCTGATGATGTAGCTATGTGCACTCTGTCGCCCCCTGCAGGTGGGGGAGTCTAAGGACGTGGTGAGGAAGGACGTGCGGGCCATCATGGCCATGCTGTGTAAGGTTTACCCTGCCAGCAGGGTCTTCCCTCTCCTCATGGATGGAACCAAGTCCAAAAACTCCAAACAAAGAGCCGGTGAGAGAGCCCAACACGCTACGGCCTGAATCACACTACAGAGCTGAGCTGTGCTACACTGGGTTGGCCTGGTTACGCATCCACCATAGTTTCTGAGACAGTGCTGGAACGGACAATGTGAACAGAACATATCTGAGCTGGTCCAGGTCGGCCCTCTAGCGTGTCTTCCCCCCTCAAACAGAGGAAAAAAAGATGTTGGTGTTAAATTCTTGATGTGTTCTCTCCATCACTCTCTCCTCTCATCCCCCCCCCCTCCTCTCTCTCTAGAGTGCCTGGAGGAGCTGGGCTGTCTGATCAAGCTGTACGGGATGAACGTCTGCCAGCCCACCGCTGCCAAGGCGCTCAAAGAGATCGCCGTGCACATCGGTGACCGGGACACGTCCGTCCGCAACGCCGCCCTCAACACTGTGGTGGCGGTTTTCAACTTGTGCGGCGAGCAGGTCTACAAACTCATCGGCAATGTAAGCCCCCCCCCCCACACACACACACACGTTGTTTGCTCCATATATCATCAGTGTGTTGATGCCACAGTATCTGTCACATCCCAACAAAGCTGTGTTTCCCTCCTCCAGCTGTCAGAGAAGGACATGAGTATGTTGGAGGAAAGGATAAAGCGCTCCAAGAAGACCGCAGCCTCCGCCCCTCCCTCCAAACAGGGGGAGGAGAAGCCCCACAGAGCCCCTCCCTCACACCCCGACGCCAGTGTACTGCACAAACCGTCCCACGATGGGCAGCCCCCTACCAAACTCAGGTACGCAACCACTGTGTGCTTCTGAAAACAAGTCTGGGTTGACATTCGTAGCGAGCTAACCCACAGCAACACACCGGTCTGTCTCTCACTGGGTGTATTACTGTCGGAGGCTCTGTGGCTCAATTGAAGAGTTGTGGCCTTTGTACTTCTGCATGTTGGTGGTTAATTTTTCATCCAGATTCTACCCCTCCCATCTCTCACACCAATTAATGATCAACATTTATCACACACAGTCTCCCTCTCTCTCTCATTCACCTTCTCTCTCCACCCCTCCAGTCAGATCCGTCTCCAGATCGCCCTGACCCAGTCCCAGACCCAGCCCTCTGCTGCTGCAGCCCCTGCTGCATACTTCAAACTGGACGCGGACCTGCTGGAGAACAACCTGGAGCCTTGGCCTGAGATGCCGGACCTGGTCCAGTTCAACTTAGACGACCTGATGGAGCCCATCAGCATCCCAGAACTCAAGTAACACTTTTTATTTATTTGTTTGTTTGTTTTTATATATACTCACCCACCCACCGTCTCGGTGTACATCTGTCTTCATGTCTCAGTGATTAATGTATTTCCTCTCCAGGCTCCGCCCAGTTTCTGCTCACTTTGAAGAGCACCACGCCAGCTCCACCATCAAGCTGGTCATCTCCCAGATCGCCTCTGGAGATATTAACACCAGCATCCAAGCGCTCACACAGGTACACACACACATAATGTGAGCGCGCACGTGTGCACACTCGTAATACACGTACACTTCCTTAACCAACTGTTGAATGATACCCCTCCTCTCCTCCACCCTGCAGATAGATGAGGTCCTTCGCCAGGAGGCCAGGGTGGAGGTCATGATTGGCCACATCGACCAGTTCCTGATCGCCGCCTCACTGCAGCTGCGCCTGGCCCACAGCACTCACATGGCCGACCAGCGGCTGCCCGGGGAGGACATCCTCAAACTCTACAGCTGCATCATCGGAAACATGGTCACAGTGAGTAGAGCAGGCAGTAGAGGGTAGATGAAATGGTTTGTGTGATCACACAGGCCGCCAATGTGACCCATCTGTCCTCCTGCCCCAGTTGTTCAACGTGGAGCGGCTGGCCCAGGAGGCATCCATGCGGGTGCTGAAGGACGTGGTGCAAGGTCTGGTCACTGTGCTGCTGGACCCCAGGGTGGACACCCTAATGGAGGGGCGGCAGCTCATCCGCTCAGTCAACCTGCTGCTCGGACGTGTGCTGGAGAAGGCCGACCAGACCAACATGCTCAGGTAAGGGTGGGGAGAAGGGTCAGACCAGACTGTGTTTCAGTGGGAGAGCTTAAACCACCACCAACCTACTCTGGTACTCTTGTACACATTGAAAAGGGATAACCGTTCTCCATATATTCTCTGTCGTTTTTTTGAATTGATGGCTTGAGGAGACTGATCAGTCAAACCCACAGTCTACTGGGCAGTTATGTTTAGCGGATTTGTCCACCATCTTCCTCTTCCTCCCCAGTGCTCTGCTGGTGCTGCTGCAGGAGACCCTCCTGTCCTCCAATGGCTCTCCTATGTTCTCTGACCTCGTCATGAAGGTACCTCAACAACCTTTCTGAGGAGACGCAACAGTTTGGTGTGTGCGTGTGTCAAACCTCACTGATGTTGTGTGCTGTGTGTGCGCAGTGCATCTGGAGGATGATCAAGTTCCTGCCAGATACGGTAGATGGTCTGAACCTGGACAGGATCCTGCTGGACATCCACAACTTCATGAAGGTCCTCCCCAGAGAGAGGCAGAGCCAGCAAGATGACATGCCTCACCGCACACTCAAGACCGTGGTCCACAAACTGTGCTGCCTCGCAGGGCCCACGGTCAGTACACACACAGCACAGGAGCTTACCCTCTGCCTTTTCTGGGCCTTGTCATTCCATGCCACTGCATTTGTTTCGAGGCTGTGTCGTGAAAATAACGTGTCTGTGTTTAGATCATGGAGCACCTGTCCCTGATTGAGAACAGGAGTGAGTCGGAGCTGGAGTCTCGCCTGAAGAGGTTTCTGAAGTCCTCGACAGTCTCCGGCCGAGATGCACACGGACCCACGGTACACACAACATATACTCTTAACAGCATGAACTGTTCTAGTAGCTGTATTTCTATTCCCAACACCTGCAGTCTGTGGATGTATTAGAACATCTTTTCTTTCTTTCTCTCCCTCTCTCTCTCGCTAAGGTTCCCAAGTCGAAAGCTACAGATGTGCTGGTGGAGATCTTCAAGAAGATCACAGCCGAGGAGAACAGAAAAGAGGTGAGGCCCTGAGAATCTAGGTGCGTGTGTACGTGTGCGTGCGCATGTGTCTCTAATGGTGTGTTTGTGTGTGTCTGCAGGGTCTGACAAAGCTGTGGGAATACCTCCAGAGGCACCCAGAGGTAGACCTGTCCCCCTACCTGAATAAGCTGTCCCCCACCTTCCAGTCCTTCATAGAACGCAGCCTCAACACTCTGACTGCAGAGAGGGGAGGCAAGGCCTGGACACTCGGTACAGGTACACACACACACACACACACACACACACCCTCTCCAACACAGGTGTCAATAACAATTACAAATGCAGAGTTACACATGTACGTCCAGAGCCATGCACTCTCTCTAAGCTGCTGTTGCCCCTAGCAGGTGTCCCTTTGAGAGGTGTACAGGTCCCTGCCCCTGCTGCCTCCAATGCCCTGCTGCCCCCTACTGGCAGTGAGGATGATGTCTGTCCATCTGTCTACCTAGAGAGACTCAATAGAGTCCTCCAGCTTCACGGCCTGGAGAACTACATCAAGGTACACACACTCACCTGATACCTACACACACCCAAAGGGGGGCCTGAAACTTAAGAACCCTGAATGCAATGACCAGACACAATAAAATGCAGGTCTGTAAGATCTGCTAAATAACTAACATTCTCTCCCTCCCTCCTTTCACAGCCACAGGAGAGTGAGGTGCGGGAGAAGCCCCCCCTGCCGACCCCTCTCCTCTCCAAGCCCTCCATGGACTGCCAGATGCTGCAGAAGCCTGAATGTCCCGTCCGTCCCACTAAACCCGCCTCCACAAACAACCTGGATGACCTCATGAAGAGGCTGCAGAAGATAAAGAACAACCGATAACCCCCCACTACCATACCTTAGGCCTGATACACACACACAGCCCTTCGCAAAGACCGCTTCTCCTGACTATGCACCTCCCTCATGGACATTTCCCTTCAACTTGCTCAGTCTTTTGCCACTGTTATGTATTTTAAATGAAACCATTTTTGAAGTTTACTATGTTTTAAACAAATTTACGAAATAAATGTTACCTTTCTTCACTTCAGGTTGTTGGTAACTAAATGGTAACTCATGTTTGTGAGCTCTAAAGTCCCGTGTTTTTCAGTGTAGCGTTTTGCCATCCCTCTTCATACATCTCATGGCCTGAGTTTATTGATCCTTTTTGTACGTAAGAATATAGACCTGTTTGATATTTACTGACTGCTGCACAGATTTAGGGCCAACTTGTACAATTTGGCTGAAAGGCTTCGTTTGCCCTGTGAAATACGGAGATAGCCTCGGATGGTAGTTGTGGTTGAGTTGTGCAAGTCTCTCCCTTCAAATGTGCAACAAAGGAGTCAGTGAGTCATTTAAACTCCACAGCGGCATGCGTGTATTTTCTTTATTGTCAATATTGTGGCGATAGTTGGAGGTTTAAAATTGCATCTAGTTAGACATTTGACAGCTTGCAAGTAAAACCAACCTACTGTACTCAGTCAGAAAAAGATCAACGTGGAGTCAAACCAATAGTGGAGCAGGGATCGCTCTACCATGCACGACCCAAAGAGGCGTGTATACCAATGACGACAAACCACAGAAAAAATAAACACTTTTTTTCTTTCCAACCGCTTTATTCAGAAAACAGTTTAGTGCGCCCTCTACTCGGGCAATATGAGAAGTACAGCTAGATGCAGACACCTCTTCAGCATCTGTCTGTAGAGTCATTTGGATGCATGGCACTAGATGTCTGGCATCATTAATGACGTGAAACTCGTAGATAATAGTTGATTATTTTCTTTGGCATTTAAACGTCTGTCTATCTACATTACCAATTGCGCGCACACACACACACACAGTATATGCTATCCAAATAATATAGTCACCTCTAAAAAAGTCTGGAATTGGACCATGCGTCTGATCTTTTCATGCTATAGCAGTCTGGTTGCTTGAGGTAGAATTTACTCAGCAGAGGGATGAAATCTGATGCTTTTTCTGTGGTTAGGGCAACCCCCTACTGTCTCTGTTTGCAACGGAGTTTGCACCAGGGGAGGCTGGTGGAGGTAGAAATCGAAGGACGGGCTAATTGTGATGAATGGAATGAGGAATGGTGTCTTTGATGTTGGATACCATTCACTACTGATGTTGGATTCCATGCACTACAATCAGCCTGTCCTCTGATTTCTACCACCACCAGCCTCCCCTGGTTTGCGCATAAGCCGTATTTGGGTCTTTGCTTGTTCTTTATTTTTGGCAATAAAACAACAACACATAGACTACATCGCAGTACAAGACAATGAAAGAAATAACAAACAGACCACCAAATCCACCAAACATGCATTTCAGTTCTCCACATCTGATCTGTGAGACCGCTCTTGTTTGACACTGAACTGACTGTGGCCTGCTTTGCTCTGTGCTCCTGGCTGCTGACGTGAGAGCATGGACTATGTCTCCCAACTCCTCCGGTGGGACTTAACCCATCTGGGTGTGTATAGGGCCAGACCTCCTCTGGCTACAGGCCTGCTCGCTGCCCAGGCAGAGTGCAGCTACTGTGGGCTATGTGGGGTCACAGTGGACCTCTATACTGCTTATGAAAAGAGCATTTTATAAACAGCAAGGTCAACAATTTGCACTAACAAGGCTCCTCTTTAACCAGGCCGAAGATGCAGAGAGAGGGAGAGAGAAAGCACACACCCTCTTGCTCAAACACGGTGGTACGCAATGAACATATCCACTCACTCTTTCTCTGACTTAATAAACTAAAGCCTCTTGGATCACAAGCGAGTGTTTATCCTAAATGTAAAATAAATCTCCTAATGATTAGGGCTACAGTAAAGACAGCAGACAGTAAGTTGATCAAAAACATGAGACTGACCCATGTGTGTTTTGTGAAGACATGTATTAAGTCAGACAGAAGGGCTCCATGGTGAAAATGAGAAGCAAAGGTTTCAAGATGGTGCCCAAGTCCTGGAAATCCTCACCTTTCCCATCCTCACTTCTCACTACCTCCAACCCAGTAGAGGCTGGTGGAGGTAGAAATTGGAGGACGGGCTCATTGTAAAGCAAGGAATGGAATGAGGAATGGTATCAAACAAAAAAAAGTTTGACACCAATTTCTACCTCCACCAGCCTCCACTGTTGCATCCCCTGTTCACAAAGACCCTCTGTACCCACATCTCCACGGCCCACTGCTCACATATGGTTCCTATTTGCCTTCGCCAGGGGTGTTACCCTCTCTGTGACATGATGGGTCAGGCCAGGACAAGGAGCCTCATTATAGATGCACTTCCCATCTCCATGCTTCCCTCCCAGGCCTGTTGTTGGTTGGTTCATGCCTTTGGTCCCTGGATACTGGTTGGTTTCCTGTGTTCCCTGTAGAGAGCCTATCCATGGGTTTGGTTATCAGTGTTCTAACTGGCAGCGATGGTGCCCTCCATTGGATATCAAAGAGAGGCACTGGCTGGCCATTAGTCCTGTATCTGCTATCTACTGCTCATGTCCCACTGTGGGTGGGTGGCCGGAGAATAAACCATCTCTCTCAGAGTGAGTTTGTTCCCACAAGATACCATCTGCACTGCCCAGTTGATTAATGCAGACGCCAGCCATGTAGATTAGGATTAGGAGGACCTCTCCTACCTTGTCCAGGGCAGGCGGGGGCGGTGGAAGTGACTTTGATTACTTAAGAAGTACAGTATAAGCATACATCTACGAGGAACCAACAGGACAACCAGCCAGAGAATTCCCATCACCCTAATTTAGGAGCTGGCACACACAGATGTACAGTAATGGAACTGATTTCCGTGAGGAAAAATCATGAAAAAGAATGTTATTTTGGGAACAGTTACGCACTTTACACAACTGACAATATACCCATTCAACCTCTGGTTAGAATGTCTAAGTGTGCGAGGCATTACCTCCTTTTAGTTGTGCGGCCTCATCATAACACAGACAACATGTAATGGATACTACTCAAGACAAAGAGGCATTTACATTGCTAATGTAGGAACCTTGCTAATCCCTTCTGTGTACACAGAGAGGGGGAGCAGACGGGCCTGTGTTCTGATCCCCTGGCCCCAGAGCCCAGAGAGATGGAGCAGACGGGCCTGTGTTCTGATCCCCTGGCCCCAGAGCCCAGAGGAAGGCTTCATCAGGGGTCTCATGTCATCAAGACCACTGGGGTTCCTGTGTTGGGGAGGTCTGAGACGTTTCCACCATAGGCCCTTCAGATGTTGGAATAGCCCTGCCATGGTCATAGGAGCCCATCCATCATAGCAAATCAACCCTGTGGAAGTTAGACCATCGCCACAGGCTTTGAGAGACTTCCAGTCGAGCCAACAGTCTTAGTCAGCTCTCTGGGTCAATACTGAGGGTTGGCAATGGATGATGAGTTCATTTCAATGGATACTATTGTTGCTTTTCTGCGGTAAAATCACCTGACAGGCCAGGATAGGGAGCAAAAGGATTGACTAGGGGATGTAGAAGCAGTGTTCAATATTGGTTCATGAGAACACATCATGTATAACGCCTTGAAGCATGATGTTTATTTATATCCTTGTTAACCTTTAATTAAACAGCCAATCACTTCAGGTGCAAATCTTTTTACGAGAGAGCTCATGTAGCTTAAACGCTGCTTCACACTTCAAGTGAACATGCACTGCTTGACCCTGTTTAATGTGTTTTGATGTTAGCGGACATATATAAAACAAACTCACAAGGCCTCTTTCAAAAGATGGGTGCACGTGCGCTATGCAGCACCACCCATGCAGGTATGTGAGCAATGCAGTGGTTAATGACTCCAAGGGGCTCGTAAAGGTGGGCCAGTGGTGGTCTGGTTGGAGGTGGACACGGTCCTTTATCAGCTGTGTTTCAGCTCTGCTCTGAGAGAAGAAAGTCCCGTCTGTGCTCTGGGATAAGGAAACAGTGTTCTGTCAACGGACGCCTTCTGAACAGGTTCACATAGACATTCACATTCACATACACTTAGACGCACACACGCATGAACACACACAGTGAATCAGTTCTATTTTCAAATTTCACCATGTCATGACATCCAAAAGTCCATTCATATAAAAACGTTCCCTCCCTGATCATCTGATTAGCAACTTATAGCATACTGATTGACCTACCACGTACCTTGGTCATTACGTAAAGTTTGTGTGTCTGTAAAACACGCACACCTTCCCAACATGTTCATATAAATACAAGCGAGGGCCAAAGTCAACTCCCTCAAAGTGGCACCATATACAATTATTTGCTTTCCTGCTGCCCCTGATCCCATTAAGCCCCTGTATCCCTCACCCTGACGTCTGCTACAGGAGAGAGAGTCCAAACATGATACTGTAGCAGGCAGCGACCATGTTCAAAATGCACCTCAGATGCAGAGAACATAAGCTTGCACAAGCTGCTTTCAGCTGATTTCCACTTCCACAGACAACTATTACAATCAGCGAGGGGGTATTCATTTCCTTTGACTCACTCGACACAGTTCCTGTGACAGATTTGGACGTGCACTAGAAATCAGAGGCCGGGCTCATTGTAATGTACTGATGTTCACAGTGCATTAATTCCTTGACCCATGTACTGTTTGATACTTACATATGATCATAACAGGGAGTGCCACATACAGTATCATACACTCTTTGATAATAATAAAAAAACATACAGGCTCGTTAGCACCCTTCATAGAGGTATGGAGCACCCTTAGGAGATAAAGGGCTTGTAGGTAGAACCTCATAGAGAGTTCTATGTGGAACCCTTAGAAGACAAAAAGGGTTTGAGGCAGATCTCTTCATTGAGGGTTCTAGGTAGAACCCCTTACAAAGGATTCTACTGTACCTAGAGCCATAAAGGGTTCTCCCACAGGGACAAGCCGAAGAACCCTATATAGTTCTTGTTAGAACCCCTTTTCTAAGTGTGTACTGCCAAAAGATAATGAAGTGGGGTGAAAGGGCCAGTAAGTACAGTAAATTGGCTCCATTTGGAGGAAGCTAATGCTAGTCCCTCTCAGCTCTTTACCCATGGATCTACAGAGCCAGGCATACACAGTGCTCACTATTCAACTCCAACAGGAAACAAAATAAACACTCCACGCTTAAAACAAAAGTACCACTGATGGCGTTTAACAGAGCTTTTCTTAAGGAGAGAGCGCACTCCAGTGCACTTCACAGTGCTTAGCCCCAAACAGATGTAATCTGCCTTGATTTCCCACAGGTACGAGGCTTGGGCTATCGACCAAGATAAGCCAACAATGTCAGCATCAGTGTACTGTACAAGCGCCAATCTATCCAGTGTGAACATAATCAAAATACTTCAATATTCAGCAACACATGTAGTACATGGAGTCTTGTATGGGCCATGCTGTATCTCTGAGGCCTTGGCTGCACTCATAATAACCATAACACCTCAATTAATGCAGTTAAAGAAACCTATTTTTCCCATCTGCTGCTGTTGTAGGTGCTCTGACAATTAGCTGTGTCAGTAAAGTAGTGAAGAAGGGAGTTAGGACACTCAGACAGTAACGGAGGCTGTAACGAACTGTGGGTGGTCATAGGCTACTGTGCATAGACACAGTATTTGCCCTTTTCCCATTGAGGAGTGCCTATGCGGTAATTAGACAGTGAAAAGTGTTTCTGTTGCTGTCCCTTTTCCTCTCTCATAAGCATAATTCCATATTTCAGTCAAGTCAGCTTCCTTTCCAACCTTGCTTTCCAGACAGCAGAGTAAACAGTAGGCCTGAGAGAGAGAGAGAGAGAGAGAGAGAGAGAGAGAGAGAGAGAGAGAGAGAGAGAGAGAGAGAGAGAGAGAGAGAGAGAGAGAGAGAGAGAGAGAGAGAGAGACACTCTGGTCTGAGGGTACCGCACCCGCTGTCTCCCAGAGGTGTGTAAGGTTGCTTTGTGTGTCCTCCCTCATGTTTGACTGTGTTTCCTATTCAGGTAGTAAAAACAAGGCAACTCAGCCAGGATGCCTGGTGCCTCTGAAGAATGTGGCCTTTTCAGTGAAAAGAACTTCTGAATGAAGGGAAATGTCTACTGGTCCCGCGAGGTTTCATCTGAAACTGTGTTGTCTACGTCAATCACCCTGTGTCAAACCAGGGGAGGCTGGTGGAGGTAGAAATCGGAGGACGGGATCATTGTAATGCATGGAACGGAAGGAGGAATGGTATCAAACATGTTGGAATGGAATAGAATGGAATGAGTGTTTGACACTATTCCTCATTCCATGACAGGCATTACAATAAGCCAGTCCTCCGCCAGCATCCCCTGGTGTCAACTCTGTTACGCCAACTCTAGTACCTGCAGCACAGATCTGTGTCTGACTGGACTCAGATACCAGACACGAGCTGGGAGGGACTGGGTAAACATAGTTGATTGGATTTGCCGCTTACAACTTGTTTCGGACTAGTTGTAAGAGAGGTTTGCGAGGTGTGAAACATGATGTTCTTTATCCAGGTGCAGTAATATAGTCAAAGCTACCGTAATGGAAAATACTGTGAATACATCAACAGGAGTAGCTGCTGTAATTTTCCTTGTCGGTCACACTGTATTCCTTGAAAACATGAGTAATGTCCTCAGGTTTGACACAATGGTTTGTGTCGGTCTATATAAAACATTATCGATTGCAGGTTGTACTGTAAGTGATTTTTCAGTTCCATAAAAGAGAGCTTGTTGCCAGGGTATTTGTATACTGAGGTGGGGTTTGAAGGTGTAGCACTAGTTTTAAGACATGTGCACATTCTTCCAGCTGAGTCAACCATCACTCAGTCTTGCCCATATGTGTATATTTTCCCTCCTATTTTCCAGGTATGCTGTTGCCCAACAGCTCAATTCTACATTTAGAATGATATAAATATCCATATGACGTGTCCATGTGAATACAGCGGAAAATGCCACAGTAGTGGCATCTATGGTTCAGGGGAGGCTGGTGGAGGCAAAAATCGGAGGATGGGCTCATTGTAATGCATGGCATGGAATAGGGAATGGTTTCAAACACACACACTAAATCTGGCCGTTGGATTGGTGACACAGTGCACACATCGAGCCACGCTGTGTGACGCCAGGATCGCTGGCCCCTTTGAAGTTCTGTCCAGGCAGTTCAGTTAAATTCAGTTACAGTGAAAGTGGAGTGAATTCACGCCTCCCAAAACCTCACACATTCAGCATTCTCCCCATTCCTGCATTCCCCTCACGTTCAGTTCAGTATTGCTTTGATACAAAGATAGAAAAACAGGGAACAGACCAGGTAGGTGGGTAGGGCAGGAAAAGCTTCTGAAAACAACCCCAGTCACGGGCCTGTCATACATGGAAAACACACCCTGTGGGTTGTCCGCGGGCTGGGGGGGTCTATTGAGGAAATGCGGGTTACCCTAACCCTATCCATATTTGAATGAAAACCATTATTGCATTGAGTCATTATTGCCACCAAGACCAGACAGAATCCTTACACTTTGGAGAGGCTGGAAAAAACTCCCACTTAAGATCAATCTGGACACCCAATTCCAGACAAGTGGACCTCTTTTTAGAGTTCCACCTCAACCACATTTTTAGGTGTGTAATTTTTTGTAATTGCATGTGTTGCTATTTCCTTCGCCTCCGAGTGTTGAGTAGTGCCACAGCAGAGGGTCCACCCAATGAAAGAGCCTCTGTCTGCCCCATGGCCTGCCCCCCTCTCTTCCTGCTCTGTGTTCTTCCCCTCATCGCTCCCTGTGATGGAGGGAGAGAGGAGGGATGGAGATATGTAAATGTCCTCCCAGCTTTTGTCATGGCTTTAGGAGCCATTATGGTAGCTCAACCGTGACAGCACAAAGAAATGGAGAGAGCAGGAAAATGGTAGCCACCATTCACCCTCAGTTTGAGAGGAATGACACAGTCTAGAGATTACAGTCGTGTGTCCCTCATACAAATGAGACAGTGCCTTCAGGGTGAATACAAGTGTTGCATCTGAAATTGAGTTGCATAGGCCCACTCTAATGAATTACCAAGACATTAGCAGAGCTACTTGGTGTTATAGAGACGGGACAACATAAATAAATCACAGTGAAATTAATTTATCCGGATTATTTTCCCCACCCAGATTTCAGATAGGCTAGTGCCTTTGATGTGCAAATGTAAACCATTACCTCACTCCACTGGCATAAGGTGCCAAGAGGCAGGCTGAACGCTTTTCTCCATCCCTCCCCTCACTCCTCTCTGTTCCCCTTGCCCCCCTTTTAAGATTTTTGACAGCTAAACTTTCTCCCCGTTTGAAAGGAGACTCTTTTCGCTCCAAACTCACGCACGGAGCAACACTCTACCTGAGCTCGCGGACTTGTCACCTGTTGACTGGGATTTTAAAGTCGCACATGCTGCAAGTGACATTTACGGAAGAAAATACAAGAAACGAGAATATACAGTTCTCCAAGAAATAAGAAGATTAGCACCTATTTGTAACGTATACATTTACCTTTTCGCCAGGAGTGACTGTGACCGCACGGTGAGTTTGTACTCCCCAATATAGATACAGAGGAGGGTGGATATATATTTTTCATATTTCTATCGTGATTTTATTCAGGACAGAATGTTGTAGTGCTTTATTAGATTAATCTAACACTACTTACAGTCAGTGGTATGTGCGTGGTTATCATGCAACGTCGGTCCTCACCATGGTTACAGCTGCAGTAAGATTGTCTCGCATCCATCTATCCATCTCTTCCTCTATTAAAAATGGGAGCGTGTATGCAGTATGAGCCTGTATATTATGTTGGCGATCATTGTGAAAGATTTACATCGTCTGGAAAATTAAATGTAAGGGCTTATGCATGTTTTGATAACATTAGGATATTTATAAAGACAGCGCAGGAATAAACATTGGTTAATATGGATTCCCTCACAGAGGGTAAGCCTACTGTGAATTATTTCTTACTGGGTTTTCTTCTGACATCCAAGATTGAATACTTTAAGATAAATAAATACAATCACTTCAGGAAAACTTCAGTTAAACATAAATTATTGATTGAACCTTCACATTATTACAAGGAAATGCATTGATTGACCCTAATCAGTAGTCTATTGATGTTGTACCAATGTTCTTACTGTTGTGTCTGACCAGCCGGGTATCTAACCTGGGTCATCTGTGTGACTCAAGACTGCCAAGTCACCAAGGCTTCAGCTCACAGGGCTAATATGGTCTCTTGGACTCAATACATAGTTGATTAATGCTGTGCCTAAGCTTGTAGTTTGTGTCATAGACACAAATTCAAAGCATGTTTTTTTTCTTCGGCCTTTCCAATACCCACGAACCAAAAACAAATCACTTTCACATTCAGAGTCTTTTTTTCTTTCATTATCAGAGTGAAATCTCTGTTTTTGTGATTGAGTGTCCTTCACATCCATTAGAGCTATGGAACGGACTTCAATTGCTCCCAACATGCCTTCGCGCTAACCAACCGCCCTCTCCCTCTCGCTGAATGTCCGCAGTGTTACGCTGCCATTGGTCTCCAGCGGTATGGAAAGGGCCTCCTCTGAAATACACTGCCGTGTTTACATTGGCCCTGGTGTCATCAGAGCTCCTATAATAGCAGCTTCAGGGGGAACAGACTAGGTCTTATAGGCCTGAGCGTCTACGGGAATAGACCCTACCACACTAGCTGAATGGACACACTGTGGAGCTAGTCGCTAGCATGGCTTTCACATAACGTGGCTGCTGATGAACTGTCACTTTTTAAAACAGGACGTTTTTAGTCCATATTAGCCCTCAAAAGCCCCACTTTTTGCTACCGGCTTTGAGCATTGTTTCGAGGGTATTTCTTTCAAGGCACTTACCAGTTAAGCCTTTGTCAACCCTGTTTTAGATTGCTCTCATGAGGTTTGGGTTCTGTAAAACACGGAGAGCAGTGGTGGCTGGTGGAGGTAGAAACCGGAGGACGGGCTCATTGTAATGCATGACACATGTTTTGATACCATTCCATTGGTGCCATTCCATGCATTATAATGAGCCCGTCCTCTAATTTTTACCTCCACTAGCCTCCCCTGATTGAGAGCAGTTCTTTTATTTAGCTTAAATCAAGTCTAAAGTACAATACATACAAACCTACTCTAGTAAGTGTCCAGGTGTAATCCTCCATGTGTGTATTATCATGGCACAACTGCCCTAGCACAGAGGTGCAGTATCCCTGGGCTGTGCCAGAGGTGGATCCCTCTATCTGGCCTGATGGAATCTTGGCTCACCTGGCAGGTTATCCCAGGACAGTACTGGTCCGATGCTGGGACTGTTCCTCCTGCTCTGACCAAAAGAGCTACTGTATAATTCATGGTGCAATTAGGCCAGTGGAGGCTTGGGGAGGTAGAAATTCGAGGACGGGCTCATTGTAATGCATGGAAAGGAACAACGAATCGTATCAAACATGTGGCACTTGGGCATTGCATTTGTTACATGATCCAAGAGATCTTCTGGTCATTCTAGTGTGTCATTCTAGCCCTGCTGTACCTTGTTCAGGTTCCCTTGTACTCTAGATAGCATTGATAATACCAGTGACGTATGTCGTATTTATGTGAAGATTAGTCTGGAAAACAAGTTGTTCTCCTCAGTGGGTGTAACCCCTTGCTCTGAGAATAGCATGCTGTCCACAGTGGTCCCAGTATTTTGTTGAGAGATCACTCCTATGGCTATTTGCTGCTAATGTCCCATGATGTTCCCATCAGCAAAACAGTAGTGTTTGTTTAATTTCTGAAACCTGCCGGTAGTTTGAAATGGCCCAAAGCCGACACAGACATATACACACACACACACACACACACACACACACACACACACACACACACACACACACAGACTCCCGTGGTATAACCACCGCTTGAGGTGTGGCCAGTAAGGCCAATACGTCATCCACGCAGGTAGCCTGTATGTTATTGGCTGTTCTAAACTCCAGATGTCCTCTGTTACACCCACACACTGACCTGAGCTGTGAGACAGGAGCAGGGAGGGACTCAGAAATAACCCAACTCAGCTCTAACGCAATAACGGAAAACTTGAACGTTTACTTTTGAAATAACTGAGTAGCTCTTTGTTGCTTGCAAAGAATATTGCATGCGTGAGTGTGGGTGTGTGGGTGTGTGTGTGTGAGTCAGTGAGTGAGTGAGTGAGTGAGTGAGTGAGTGAGTGAGTGTGTGTACATTGGAAGATATTCCTGTTGGTCCATGGCATTCTCTTCCCTCCAATTTAGAAGTTTTATCAGTAACTTTCTCCTGCGGAGAAAAGCCCTTCAGCCAGCCAGCCCTAAATTAGCCTTGGCAGGAATATTGTACTGTGTAGCCTACTGCATTCACACATCGTTAATGTGCAGGCATTCATGTGTAACAATAAAGCCCTTTTCATAACCTGTTATATCAGAATGAATCCTTAGACTGTCGAGCAACCCAATATCTAACCAGTGTGGGATAACATTCCTGTGGTCTCTGCCCACAATTGAGCTGTTCTAGAAATGGATGCTAAAGCTACTGTATTCATAACAGTGTACTGTACATGCTCTCCACGCACTCCGCTGTGATGTCATTCATGGGTTTGGGAGGTATTGGAAGACTGTTCTTCAGGGGCAGCTGGTGGAGGCAGAATTCGGAGGACAGGCTCATTTTAATGCATGGAAAGGAATGTGTGTTTGATACCATTCCTCAATCCATTCTATGCATAATGATGAGCCTGTCCTTCCATTTCATCCTCCAATATTCCATGTCAGGCATCACAATGAGCCTGTCCTCCGATTTCTGCCTTCACCAGCCTCCCTTGGTGGAGATACTGTATATGAAAGTAGTTGCAGTTAGTTGACTGGGGTCACGTCATGATCTTCATAGTGGAGTGTTGCAGAATGGTCTGCTATGTTTTTTCATGGGACAAATTAGGCCCCTCAATTAGTGATAGTGATATACAATAATTATCTTATTATAGAGGTTACATTGAAAGTAATATGACTATGAAAAGAGAATAACTTTTTTCTCTTTTAATTCCAGGTAAAATATGAATAGGTGGTTGTTATTACTATGTGTGTGTCTGCCGGTCATCTCGGCTACATTCACCTACGAGGAACACTCCTTTCTGGGTAAGTGGTCACATAAAGCCACATCGCACAGTGCACAGTTAAAGTTAGTTTAATTCATAACTCACTAGCATGTTTTACAGGCACACGACTCCCTGTTTTATGTCCATAAAATGACATGCTTCTTATTTGTTGATGTATGTTTGTGTGTGTGTGTGCGGGGGTGTGTGTGTGTGTGTGCGTGTGTGTGTGTGTGCGGGTGTGTGTGTGCGGGTGCGGGTGTGCCTGCCCTCTCCTCCCACAGACCCTGAGGACATCCTGAGTGTAAGCATCCCTCTGGAGTTCCCTCAACGCCCTCTTCTGGGTGGCACCCTGGTGCTGCCCTGCTACTTCCAGGTAGGACTTCCTGCCAGTGACACCATAACCCAATAAAAATAAAACAATAAACCAATTGATAAATCAACCAGTAAGTTATTGTGATGCCATATTCCATTATCACTCCCTCCCTACCTACCTCCAGGACCATACTGTCCACGACCCAGGTGCCCCCACCATCGCCCCCCTGTCCCACCGCATCAAATGGAGCCACGTCACCAAGGAGCGGGTGTCTGTCATCCTAGTGGCCATGGACGGAGAGGTCCGGGTGGAGGAGGAGTACCTGGACCGGGTCCACATGGTGGGCTATCCTCAGACCCCCACAGACGTCAGTATCAAGATCACAGAGCTGCGCTCCAATGACTCTGGCATCTACCGCTGTGAGGTCCAGCACGGCATCGAGGATAGCTTTGACACCGTGGACGTCCATGTTCAAGGTAGGGAGGGAGGAAAGGCAATGTTAGTGTCACTCACAGGCTGAGTGAATTGATCTTAGATGTATAGATCTTACCTTGTAAGTATCCAGGAAGTGAAAAGATAGACAAATCTTGTTCAAGGATTTACTTTGGCTTCAATGGCAGCTATGCCAATGTCACGCCCAGGTGACACAACCTGTGCATGACATATGATCAGATGACTTGTCAAGGTATGGTTATATGTTATGATATGATCAGGGGAGGCTGGTTGAGGTAGAAATCGGAAGACGGGCTCATTGTAATGCATGGAATAGAATGAGGAATGGTATCTTTGACATGATATGATATGATATGATATATACACATAGGGCCACATATAAGCGCTCTGGTCAAAAGTAGTAAACTAGTATATGGGGAGAATAGGCTGTCATTTGAGATACTGTACTGTAGCCACTGTTACCGTAAAGTCCATGTGTCTCTCCTCAGGTATTGTGTTCCACTACCGGGCCATCACCACACGTTACACTCTGACCTTTGAGAAGGCCAAGGCGGCGTGCATCCAGAACAATGCGCTCATCGCCACCCCAGAACAGCTTCAGGCCGCCTACGACGAGGGCTTGCACCAGTGTGACGCCGGCTGGCTCTCTGACCAGACCGTCAGGTCAGTCTATGTGTTATACTGTATATATCTATACTAGAGCAGAGGTGGCAAAAAAACTCTAACTTGTGGGTTGCATCAGTGGGTGCACCTCAATAGTCTATAAGAAGCTTTCTCTCCTCGTCTGCTTTATGTCATCTGCACTGAAGTGAAAGAACAGGACAGGCTAAAACAAAACCTCTTGCACATCCACCAGGTTGCTTTCATCTATCATAATGTTGTCAGATCAGTGCAGATTACGGAGAGGAGATGATATTGTTTGAAGATAAGGGAGAGGAGATTACCTAACCTGTCTCTGTCCTCCAGTTCAATTACAGTACATAAAGGATGATGCTGTGATGTATTTTTGTTTTAAGGTTTTCCATTTCCTGTGGAGTTTTGGTTTCCAGTGTTTGGTTTTGATCCTCTGAGCGTGTCACTTCCTTTATTGAGCCTCTGAGCGTGTCATTTCCTGTAGAGACACAGAGCCTCTCTCTTGTCCTCTTTTTTATCCCTGGCCGAACCCACAGGGTTGTGTTTGCCTTCCTATGATCTCTCCTGCTCTGTTGACCACCTCCTCACTATGAGAGAATGCTAAATGCTCTCCCTGCTAAACCCCTGTAGCTGATTTCTCACAAGCACCACGGACCATTGGTCAGCTTATCCAAAAGATTTCTTCGAGAGACCCTCTGTATTGACACAGCATTTGGAATGACGCAAATAGGATCATTCTATCCTATTTATAATACAAATAAAGAGTTTCAGAAACTGCTTGTGTAGATTTGATGTGATCCTAACTGCTACTGTCTTTGAACCAAAGGTACCCAATCCATGATCCACGTGAGAACTGCTATGGCGACAAAGAAAAATTCCCTGGGGTGCGAACCTACGGAGTGAGAGATGTCAACGAGACTTATGATGTGTACTGTTTCGCTGAGAAGATGACAGGTACCCTAAGAGGACATCCTGGCTCTTTCACATGTGTTTTGTTTGTTGTTGTTGTTATTATGATTGTAAAAGGGCATTGTCAGTGACCTAACTGGGAAAATAAAAGCTGATTATACATGTTTGATAAATGAGAATGCGTTCAGGACATGATGAAAACTGATATTCAAGACACACCAACCAGTCTATCCTATTGAATGTTACGATCATTTCTCCTCCATCTCCACTCCTAGGAAGGGTCTTCTACTCTGGCTCTGTG
This sequence comes from Argentina silus, assembly GCF_951799395.1. NCBI lineage: Eukaryota > Metazoa > Chordata > Actinopteri > Argentiniformes > Argentinidae > Argentina > Argentina silus. The sequence goes on along the minus strand of NC_139673.1, from coordinate 15,740,360 downwards.
GCTAAGTTCACCTTCTCCGAGGCTGAGGAGCAGTGCTTTAAGCAGGGGGCCCAGTTGGCTACTACAGGCCAGCTGTACCTGGCCTGGCAGGCTGGCCTGGATGTCTGCAACGCCGGCTGGCTGGGGGACAGGAGCGTCCGCTACCCCATCAATATCGCCCGGCCGCAGTGTGGAGGGGGACTGCTGGGGGTGCGGACCGTGTACCTCCATGCCAACCAGACAGGATATCCTCTCCCAGAGTCTCGCTATGATGCCTTCTGCTACACAGGTACTGAAGGTTACCATGGGAATGGGAACCATGTCACATTTCATGTTTTTACAAGCGGTTATTGTTTACCTATACCTTTATGGCATTGGGTTTGACTCTGTTAAAACGGTTACTGTTTGAGTGATGACGATGATGTTTTGTCTTTCACCATTTAGCTACTTAGTGTACATACAGTACAACAACCACCCGAGACATCCACAACATGTAAACCTTCCCCCTTTCACCCTCTGCCTTACCCAGAATCCCCTGACGAGGAGGGTTCGGCCATGCTGCCGACAACTACAGAGGCAGGGAGTGGCGTGCTGAGCATTGCCACAGTGACGGGGACTCCCGAGGTGTTCTTCAGGAAGACGACCACAGAGAGCGAGGCGAACCGAGGGGAGCTGGTTACCCAGAGGCCCACAGGTGTGGACTTCACCTACTTGGGCCAGAATGCCACGGAGCTGCCCTTACCTGAGCCCCCCAGTGTCACAGAGGTCATCACTGATGTGGTGGAGAGAGTTACCGCCAGGCCCGTTGTCGGGAGTGAGGTCATCAGGGGAACCGGGGACCAGTCACCCACAGGTCAGTGAGCTGATATGTGGTGGATTTGAGTGTAAAAATCGAATGTGTAGCAACGCTATCATAATTGACAGAGACAGACTATAAACTTAGGCTAGTTTTGACACGCTATTTTTGTGAGTTTTTTTTCAGAATTTCCAACGAGTGTTCTTTTTACACTCTCTAGACTCTTAACAAAAACAAAAATAATGAATTTCAAAATTCAAATGAGAAACGTAGAGACTTTGTCCTCTCCAATGTGTAGGGGTCGTCTTCCACTACCGTGCTGGCTCCAGCCGCTACACCTTCACCTTTGTAGAGGCCCAGCTGGCCTGTCAGAGACTGGGAGCCTCCATCGCCACCCCAGAGCAGCTCCTCGCTGCCCACCAGGCTGGCTACCACCAGTGTGATGCAGGCTGGCTCCTGGACCAGACTGTCAGGTAAGAGTCAAGTCAGCACATACACATACACATACACACGCACGCACACGCACGCACGCACGCACGCACCCCATTTATCCTTTTGATGTATCATTATACCTATTCATATTAAGGAACAAAGCTACTTCCTCATGCACCTCAGGTACCCCATTGCGTTGTCCCGTGAAAAGTGTTCTGGGGACCTGGAGCATCTCCCAGGAGTCAGGTCCTATGGTCTGAGACCAGCTGATGAGCGCTACGATGTCTACTGCTACATCGATGGACTCAAGGGTGAGCTGCTCCCCAATGATAACCCAATGAGATGTTGTTGTGCTTCATGTTATCTTGACCTTGGATCTTAATGTGTGTGTCCATCAGTGAAGGCTGGCGGAGGTAAAATCTGAAGACAGGCTCATTGTAATGCAAGCTTATTTGTAGTCAGTGTACAGTACAGTAGTCAGAGTCCAAATGTACAGTACAGTACTGACTGTTGGCTCGTCGTAAGTTGCTTGAATAGCTTTATAAATGTTAAGAGATTATTATAACTTATCACAAACCATGACAGTAGCATCATACAGTACAGTAGGATTTGTTTTTAGAACACCATCACACCAGTGTTTCTCTTCTTTTCCATCCCCCCATCCATTCATCCTTTCTTTCTCCCCCTCCCTCTCTTCTCCCTCTGTTCTCCAGGTGAGCTGTTCCATGCTGGCTCCAGTGAGGGTTTCACCTATAATGAGGCTCTGTCTCACTGTCAGGAGCAGAATGCTACCCTGGCCTCCATCGGAGAGCTCTATGCAGCCTGGAAACTGGGCTTCGACAAGTGCAGAGCAGGCTGGCTCATCGACCGCAGTGTCCGCTACCCCATCAACAACCCCCGGGCCGAGTGTGGGGCAGGGAAGGCAGGGGTACACGTAGTGTATACCCACCCCAGTCAGACCAGCTACACAGACCTGTCCGCCAGATACGATGCTTACTGCTTCAGAGGTAAACAGCTGCAGTCAGATGCTATGAAAGTGAACAAGCCATGTATTGATATCATGATTGGACATAGTTATGGCTTTTGGAAGTCACTTTCAAAGCATAATATACAATCATATTGAACATTCGTAATTTTTTGATAATCTAAAATCATTTATCTTTCTTGTAGTGGACATCCATCTTCTCACCAGTGAAACAGGATTGACCATCACAGACATTCAAGAAGCTCTACTGAACCTCACATCCGTATATGATTTGCTGAGGCCAGGTAAGCTCAACGTTATTTTCTTTATGAATACACAATCTAAGATGGAATTTTACATTAGGATTATAGAAATGTAATGATTATACAATATGCTGAAATCTCTCTCTCCTATCTCAATTTATTGCCCTTCTCTTTCTTCCATCTCCCTCTCTTTCCTTCTCTATCTCTCCACAGTCCTCCCTTCCATCGCTCCTCCCATATCAGTGGAGTCCTCAGGTTTTGGTTCTGGTTCGGCTGAGTTTGCCTCCGGTTCCGGGGCATCTGGGGCCAGTGGCTCCTCTGGCGATCTATCGGGTGATCACTCCGGGGATCTCTCCCATTCTGGTGATCTGTCTGAGTCAGGTGACCTCTCAGGCAGTGGGAGCACCGGCATTCCCAGTGTAGTGTCGGGAGCGTCGGGTCTGAGTAATGGAGACATGTCTGGATCAGGCCTCAGTGGAGACGGATCTGGGATCACGGTCATCTTCTCCGGGAGTGGCAGTGTTCTATCCGGTGAGGGCTCGGCTTCAGGGGGACCCCAGGAGGCCGGAGAGGGAAGCACAGGGATCCTGACCTTCCCATCTGGCATGGGCTCGGGAATGTTCAGCGGCAGTGGGGACCACCTGTCAGGATCAGGCTCTGGCTTCAGCTCTGAGGAGAGTAGCTCTACGTCAGACAGCTCCAGCAGCTCTGGGGAAAGCGGAGAGTTTTCCGGTATGTCCTCAGGCTCCAGCTCCAGCTCCAGCTCCAGCTCCAGTGAATTTTCGTCTGGATTCTTTCCCTCTGGAAGCTCCAGCAGCTCTTCAGGAGTGGAGTCCGGCAGTGGGGAAACTCAGATCCTGCTGATCGACGGTCAACTAGTGGAAGTTTCCACCACACACTCTCCCCTAGAGCAGGAGCTAGGACAAGGCAGCCTGGAGTTCAGTGGCTCTGGTGACAGCTCGGGATCCGGGATGGTCAGCAGGCTTCCGAGCGGTGACATCATCAGTGGTGACCTCAGCAGCTCAGCCTCAGGAAGTGGCTCCGGGTTTTTCTCAGGTGTGACCTTCGTGGGGTCAGGGTTCACAGACCTTACGGGATCTCCCTCCGGAGAGCAGGAGGCCTCTGGCTCCTTACTCTATGGCTCTGGACATGGAAGTGCATCTGGATTAGCCTCGGGAAGTGGCTCAGAGTTTTTCTCAGGTGTGACCTTCGTGGGTTCAGGGTTCACAGATCTTACAGGGTCTCCCTCCAGAGAGCAGGAGGCCTCTGGCTCCTTACTCTATGGCTCCGGACAGGGAAGTGCATCTGGATTAGCCTCGGGAAGTGGCTCCGGGTTTTTCTCTGGTGTGACCTTCATGGGGTCAGGGTTCACGGACCTTACAGGGTCTCCCTCAGGGGAACAGGAGGCTTCTGGCTCCTTACTCTACGGCTCTGGACAGGGAAGCACATCTGGATTTGGAACGACAGGCTTCCAATCTGGGGCTGCGTCCGGAACTGGATACTCCACCAGTGGGGAGAAGGAGGAGGGGGTTACCTTCCTGACAGGTGATGTCATGACAGAGGTTACCACGGCGACCACGGTATCCATGGAGCTGGGCAAGGGGCCAGTTGAGATCAGTGGAGAGGGAAGCACCAGTGGCAGTTGGCTCCACTCAGGGAGCGAGGCGGACCACACAGTCCCAACCGGTGGTTTCTCATCTGGGGTACACTCTGGAGATCTCCCTCCTGTGCTCCTGTCCTCTCCATCCAGCGAGAGGGAGCTGACAGCGGACACGGCCGTGCCGGAGGAGGCCTTGGCTGGAGCAGAACTGGTGGAGACCACTGGGGAGTTCTATGTGACCTTAAGCCCCACCCTTGCCCCCGCAGGACTGGCTGCTGCTGCCACCACCGCCCCCGCCATCTCTCTGCAGACGCCAGCCGTCATGGAGGAGCCGGCCTCAGCCTCAGTGGAGGGTGAGCTACAGCATCTCACTGCTTCACTGTGTCTGTCAGGGGAGGCAGAAATCAGAGGACGGTCTCATAGTAATGCATGCGTTCCAATTAGCCTGATTTCTACCTCCACCAGCCTCCACTGGTGTCTGTGCAATATGCTATTAGTTTTGATTAATTATTGATGTACTGTATACTGTATGTTGATCCCCAGGTACCGCTAGCCCATGTGAGCCTAACCCATGTGGTGCCGGGTCATGCTCAGTACAGGACGGTGTTGGTCTATGCCAGTATGGTGAGTCCTGATTCTTAGCTACTATCAGCTTTTCGAAAAATAGAGTCTGAAATATTCTCAGGTCTTGTCTTCATTATCTATTCTGGTCTACTCTGAGTGTGGTAAATGTTTGACGTACTGTAACACATTTTTGCAAGAAAAGTTTCTCATTGTTTTTTCTCATTGCTGTTTGCATGGTCAGACTCCCCAGTTGTGTTGGGGCAGGTCAACAACTGTCTTTATGTGAAGTTACCTCAGGAATACTGGTATTCTGTACCTCTTGTTTTTGAAATGCAATTTACTTACTAACAATTAATTTCGTCCCTCTTTTTCCTGTCTTGATGTGTGTTTTGTGTTGTGATGTTTCGTGTTTTGTTCTTGCCTTGGTTCATTTTGCCTGCTCTTGGTTTTGGGTCTCACTCATTGTGTGTGTGTGTGTATGTGTGTGTGTGTGTGTGTGTGTGTGTGTGTGTGTGTGTGTGTGCAGGGTGTTTAGCATGTGTGTGTATTACATTAATGAGCGTGTGGTAGGCTTTCCATGGAGCTTCAGGACCTCTCCATCACCATTACACTTGTTCATCGTGACTCTCTCAATCCTGCGTTGTTTTTGCTCCGCTGTGCCTATAGGTTCAGGTCAAGCCTCTGTACTCCCTCCTATCGCATGCCTGCTAGCCCTGGGTACACATGTCCTCTTCCTGTACATCTGTACTGTACATCCTGGTACATCTGGGATCCTCTCTCCCTCTGAATACATGGATCTGAACCAAGGTCTGCTGCCGAACAAGGGCCTGATCCAGACCTAACTATCCTTACTTTCTCTAGTTCATTATACTGTATACCAAGTTTGGTGAAGAGTAGAAATCACACTTCAGACACTACAAAATATACATGAGCAAAGCAAACTATAGCGCATCATTGAAAGTGACTGTGCCATTTCTATGGTGTTTATTCACACAGTAAGGCTGGAGTGAGTCTGGATCACAATGTTGCAGCACCTTTGAGCATTCTGATTCTATGAGTTCAGAGGTGTTCTATCCCAGCTCTACCCCCCCCCCCCCTCCCCCAGCCTCCCCTCACCTCCTCCCTGAGACACCCGTCTCACCCCCCCCTACCCCCACCCCCCTTTTTTGCAGAGGTTGATGTGTGCCATTCCAACCCTTGTGCCAATGGAGCCACCTGTGTGGAGAGTGCGGACTCTTACACATGCTTATGCCTGCCCAGCTACGGAGGGGACCACTGCAAGATCGGTACGAGGTCACGCTTCAGCTAATCAGTACTAACAACCTCTCAAAAACAACAGGAGTAAGGTAGAGGCCAAACAAAACATCATCGCTAGCTAGCTTATCGTCATCGCTAGCTAGCTTCCATCGATAGCAGGTGTGGCGGTGGTGGTGGCGGCTTGGGATTGGTTGGTTGGTTGGTTGCTTGTGTGTTGGACCTGTCCTGTGCTTAGACTCTGCCCTTGGGCTAACAGATCTAGGATCAGTTCACCTTCACCAAATTGCACCGTTAAGCATTTGGGGGAAAACACTGAACTGACATTAGATTAGTGTCTAAGCACAACTTCCTCGTCACTCAGCTCCTTGCCTCAGGACTGTGTTTGTGTCCGGTGGGGCCATTTCTGTTTCTCCTGCACGCTAGCTGCAGGTGTCCTCAAGCAACTACTTGTTGCCATTTTTGTGAAATTGTTGAGTCATTTAGGTGTGGTGAAGGAATGAATGAAACCTTTGAATGTTACAGTGGAGGAAAACAGTGGAAATTCACAAGGTATTCACCATGTCTTTCTGAGTATTTACTGTAGAGAGGGAATCGCCATAGAGATGTACAACATCTGCAACATGCTATTGGTTCTTTTTTATTTTTCAAATTACAGCCAATTACTATCCTGAAGCACAGCCCACACACACAGACACACACACAGGGATGCTTACACTCAGGATGTCCTCAGGGTCTGTGGGAGGAGAGGGCAGGCACACACACACACACACATGCACACCCGCACCCGCACACACACACCCGCACACACACACACACACACACACACACACACACACACACACACACACACACACACACACACACACACACACACACACACGGCTGATAAAACAGATCCATATGTGTTGTTGATTAAGAGCAGAGGGAGTTCCAACTGCTCAGATACAGTGCTTTGGCCACAAACCCCACTTTAGCTGTGGATTAAAAGGATAGAATCTCAAATCAAAACCAATGTTGAAGTGATTTGAAGGAAGCCATGACAACGCATGTGTTGGCTTTAATATAATTGGTGTTTGTTTATCGAAAGTCAGATTCTGGACCATTGAAATGGTGACCGAATAGAAAAATTAAGGAACAAAAGCAAGCTACATAAAATAGCTAGGTGCATGGAGCTTCAACTGTATCCCCTCCCTGTATGCACCTAATTGAGAGTCTCTGTACGGAAGTCCTTCTGGATCTGGTGGCCTCTGTCTCACTGTCGCCCCCTGCTGTTGTGGCTGTAGACGTGCAGGAGTGCGAGGAGGGCTGGACTAAGTTCCAGGGGAACTGTTACCTGCACTTCCCTGAGAGAGAGACCTGGCTAGACGCTGAGCAGCGCTGCAGGGACCTGAACGCCCACCTGGTCAGCATCATCACCCCGGAGGAACAACACTTTGTCAACTGTGAGTGGAGGAGGCATCTGTCTGTGTGTGTGTGTGTGTGTGTGTGCGTGTGTGTGTGTGTGTGTGTGTGTGTGTGTGTGTGTGTGTGTGTGTGTGTGTGTGTGTGCATGTATGTGAGGGAGAGAGCGAGAGGGAGAGAGAGAGAGAGAGAGAGAGAGAGAGAGAGAGAGAGGGAATACTGTGTATCTCTTTACCCTTTCCCCCCCTTCCAGCCAATGCCCAGGACTACCAGTGGATTGGTCTGAATGATAAGACAGTGGAGAATGACTTCCACTGGACAGACCGGACTCCCCTGGTGAGTCAGACAGTTAACCTTAATTCACACTACAGAGCTGAACTGAGCTGAGCCGAGCCGAGCTGTTCTGGGCTGGCCTGGTTATGCATCCATCATAGTTGCTGGAACAGTACTGGAAGGGACAATGTGAAAGGAAAATATCCAAGCCAACACCGTATGGTACGGGCTGGCCCTGTAGGGTGTAAAGCCTCTTAGACAAGCTTCTCTTGTCAGGGTGTATCAGCAGTCAGTCCCACTCACAGCTTTATAACTCCCAGTCTCTACCACTCTTCTCTGCCCTCACAGAGACAGTGGTTTACAGTCTCTTACCTGGCGAAGTCTAGAGAGAACAGATTCTACCCATCAATCATTTACATTTAGAGATACTGAACCACATCTACTTCTACCACTCAAAACAACTGTATACAATACAGTTACTGTCGGTAACAATGGTGTAAAACCTATCCACTCACAGCTTTATGACTCCCTACTACTGATGCTCTCCCCTCTGCTCTCTCCTCAGCAATATGAGAACTGGAGGCCGAACCAACCAGATAACTATTTCAACTCTGGGGAGGACTGTGTGGTGATGATCTGGCACGAGAACGGCCAGTGGAACGACGTGCCCTGCAACTACCACCTGCCCTTCACCTGCAAGGCTGGCCCAGGTACAGCAACTCAGGGTTCAGAGGGAGGGGGCTGTTGAACCCACAGAGAGGATGGTGGAGGTAGACATCGGAGGACAGGCTCATTGTAATGCATGGAACGGAATGGGGAATGGTATCAGACACGTGTGGGGAAACACATCACAGGAGGTATAATGTGTGTTATGTCCATGTATTACAATGAGCCCGTCCTCCGATTTGTACCTCCACCTGCCTCCCCTGACAGGACTAATATTACTGAAAACATTTCACACCGAATTAAACCACTTGATCACATGATGATGCCATGGTTGAAAAGGCTAAGGATAATTTGTTCTCATCTGTGTTCACCCCCCTAGTCTTGTGTGGCTCCCCGCCCGAGGTGGAGAATGCCCGGATGTTTGGGAGCAGGAGGGAGCATTACCCAGTCAACTCTATCATCCGCTACCAGTGTAATGCAGGCTTCACACAGCGCCACCTGCCTGTGGTGCGCTGCATGGCAGACGGACAGTGGGAGAAGCCCCAGGTTCAGTGCATCAGCTGTGAGTACACACTCTTTTGTCTTCTCTGCTTCTAACAAGGGAGGCTGGTGGAGGCAGAAACAGCTCATTGTAATGCATGGAATGGAATGAGAAATGGTATTGAATATGTTTTACATGTGTTTGATACCATTCCTTAATCCAGAATGTGCATTTACAATGAGCCTCGACCAGCCTCCCCTGATATGTATATATAGTATTTCTCTCTTATTTTATTTTATTTCACATCCCTGTGTGTATCTCCTCCCCACAGCAGTCACATCCAGCAACAGGATACAGAGGAGGTCAACCAGGAGGCGAACTGGGTCATCCAGCAGCAGGCTTCACTAAGCCGGGGGAGGGGGGACAAAGGTTTTAAACATAGCTATTTTAAAAGAACATGTACAGTACACAAAAAAACATTTTCTATGTTAACTAAAGAGGATTAAAAATTTTAAGTGCCCACCTTGTATATACATGCAAAGACCAAAGCAACCTAGAGCAGCGATGTCATCGTATTGGTGCGTGTTTCTATGTGACTATTTTAGGGGATAAATTAAGCCAATATGTTATTTTCATTTTTGTCGTCCTTGTCTCTCAAAGTTGTATTGTTGTTATTATTATTATTATTGTTTATTATTATTATTATTATTATTACTACTATTATTATTATCATTATTATTAATATTTGAGTTTTGGTGGATTGTAACGTTGATGAGTTTGGAGTTGTTGTCAACCAGACTGGATTATGTAACCAGAGATGATTGCATCAGTGACATCAATCAGGCGCTCTCTAGTTTGGTCTAGATCTATGCCCAATCAGACAGTGTCACCTAGAGGTAAATATCCCACCTGGCTGGTATTTAGTGGTGGCTTGGCACTTTGGTACGAGCCAGGGGAATGCTTGGTTTAGTCAGGGAGATATGTGTCCTACAGTAGACAGCCAGACATGTGTTTTCATCTTGGAGCTGCCTGGATATCATATGCTTACTGTGTGGGAGGAGGACAGCTGCAAATAATTCTTAAAAACAGAGAGTTTGATGAGACGTTTGATGTCTTCACGCTGCAGTGATTAACCAGATTTAAAAAGTGATGAGATCTTGGAATACATGCAGAAAGCTATATGATTCACCAAAGTCCTATTCTAAAAAGTTGTGTGTAGTAGGTATTAAAGGGATAGTTAACCTGATAGTTAATCAAAGTTTGTAAGATGTTTTCCAACTTTTGGTGCATGAAAATATCTCCGGATTTTGAGTGAACTGTCCCTTTAAAGGGAGGGGATAAAAGGGGAAGCATTATTTGTTTAATCTAAGCCATAGAGAGAAAGCTAGTGAAACCAACAAACAGCACACTACAGTTTACGGTACTCCAGACCTAGATCAGTTCCAGGGGAGGCTGCTGGAGGTAGAAATCAGAGGACAGACTCATTGTAATGCATGGAATGGAATGAGGAATGTTATCAATGTGATACCAATTTGGTCAATTTGATACCATTCCTTATTCCATTTCTTGCATTCTAATGAGCCCGTCCTCCAATTTCTACCTCCACCAGCCTCCACTGATCAGTGGTAACAGCTCATAATGTGAATACACACCCATTTATTTATTGTTTATTTCACACAGTGCTACAGTAGTATCTCTGCCTGGCACACTGACCAGGCTTCATCCTGCATCTCTACTGAGCCTGCAGTAGTCAGCTAAGAGAGAGGTCTCTCACCTCCTCTTAGGACCAGGAGGAGTGGTACTCAATGTTAGGTAGAATCAAGAAAACAGGGTTGGGGTCAGTCCCGTTTCAATTTCAGTCCATTGTGAAATTTGTTGTATTCATTTTTTCTGAGGAGATTGAAATTGAATTGGCAATGACCCCTTGGTTTGTCAAAACACGTTGTTAGCTTAAACAGGACCAAAGGATTCATACTATTGGTCAGTTTGAATCTGGTTTTGTTGTCTTTGTGTTGAGTAGTATCTCAGCATCCAGCATCTCTCACAAGGCTGTGCGGTGCATAGCATCTCTGTGGGACCGGTTTGAAACAAGTAGCGTTCAGAAATAAAATGTTTGTCTCATTATATAACCTCAGAAGAAACCTGTCTGTAACTGACCACATCACCATGTAAACATCGCCATGTCAATTGCTTGTAGTCCTTCAGTTTTGACTGCATAAGCTGCTGTAATATCTGCACTTCCTTTGCTTAGTTTTTAATGTATGCAGGAGGCTGTGCCTCCTCCACCCAGTCGAGGCTAGTGGAGGTAGAAATCGTAGGACAGGCTCATTATAATGCATGGAATGGAATGAGGAATGGTATCACTCCATTCCATGCAATGATCCCGTCCTCTGCTTTCTACCTCCACCAGTCTCTTCTGCCTCCACCTCAGTGTCAGAGGATGTGTTGCTGACCAAATGATTCACTACAATTAGATTCCTCACTTTTAGAGGCTCCAGAACAAGTATACATTTGGTCCTCCCAAAGTGTGTCAATGACAAGCTCACTTACGCACTCCATTTCTCTGACCTGTAAAGGTCCTCAACAATATGTAATGCAACAGTATTTAGAGCCTTTGAGGTTTTAGAGGTTGGATTATAGTAACGCAAGACAGGTGTATTTTACCATTGCAGGGCAGATATGCTGCTGGGCGTTGCAGGGGGATATGTCTGTCTGTCTGTCTGTCTGTCAGTCTGTCTCTGTCTGTCTGTCAGTCTGTCTCTGTCTGTCTGTCTGTCTGTCTGTCTGTCTGTCTGTCTGTCTGTCTGTCAGTCTGTCAGTCTGTCTGTCTGTCTGTCTGTCTGTCTGTCCGTGTCTCAAAAGCAGCTGAAGCACACCACATTCCACTCTCTCTCTCTCTCTCGCTCTCTCTCTCGACAAAGGGGTGGTATAAACCATAGAATTAGAATTCAAATAATGTAGTTCTAATTCTGTGGTTTAGAGAACTCCTGCTATAGGTTTCTCACACCCCATAGGTCTGATAGGAGGTGACAGATACACTGCTGTATGTGCTAGACACAGGTGTAGTGGTCCATCATCTCATATCTGTGCTCACCACACTGGTGTCAGGGGAGGCTGGTGGAGGTAGAAATCGGAGGACGGGCTCATTGTAATGGATGGAATGGAAAAGGAATGTGATTAAACACACATGTTTAATCCCATTCCTCTCTCCATTCAATGCATTACAATGAGCCCGTCCTCCGATTTCTACCTCCACCAGCCTCCCCGACTGGTGTCTGCCTGAACAGACTGGACTCTGCAGAATGTACCGAAATGTGCCTGAGATTAACTGACTGTTTGTGTTTGAATGTCTGTATTCAAATTTGCTCAAAACATATCAACGGATGCCAAATAAAGATACTCTAATTGTTCATTTCAATTTTCAACTTGTTTCTACCCATGTGTGGTCTGTGTGAAAAGTACATGTCTTTGATTAGAATACATGACTGAAACACACATCACATAACCACAGGAGTCACATCTTCGCCTTTCTCACACAGCCTGTTCAGCTACAACACAGACCAATCACCCGACTCTCATTCCAGTAGGGTTGCCACCCAAACATTCCAGGTAAAAGGAAAACAAAAGTGCCTTTCACCTTTCGTCTGGGGTCTCAGTGGACCCAGTGTTTCAGAGGCAGCCGTTTGGTGTAAATAGGATATGGCTTTGAGTCATAGGAATAATAAAATTGCGGTCAATTTCTATTTGCCCAAACAGGGCGGGTTGCTGATGCCGTCAGTTCTACTCTGCTGTGACTGAATGGAACCCTTTTCATGGTCCTCTCTGGCCCTCATGCCCTCCCTCCCTCTCTCAGACTGACCGTCTCTCTGTCCACACCGGTTCACCTTTCTGGCCTGAACCTCCTGGCTCCTGAGTCCACTCTCTCTCTCTGTCTCTCTCTGCCTCCCTCTCTCGTCCATCATTCCCTGTCTCTCTCTTCCTGCCTCTCTCATCCATCACTCTTTCTCTCATCCATCACTCTCTCTCTCATCCATCACTCGCTCTCTAGTCCATCACTCTCTCTCCCTCTCCCTCTGCCATTCCTCTCTCTTGCACCTCTCTCTCACTCTTCACCTTTTTTGTGTACGCCCTCTGTTGGTTGATTCATGCTGTAATTGCCTTCACTCACGTATTGCTAGCATGTAAGGACACATCTGGACAGTCTGCCCGCCCAAAATATTGACTTGTCTCAATAAAACAGCTGTTGTGTGTGTGTGTGTGTGTGTGTGCATGGGCATGTGTATCTGCATTTTTTTCTGCAGAACTGAAACATTTACACATGTATCACAGCTTAACTATTTATTTTACAAAAATAAGTTATTCTATGCAGCCATTATCATATCGTTTAAATGAACTAAAAAGCTAACACCTACATGAATGAACAAAGTGCCCAACTGAGGTACATGGGCATACAGTACAGAAGACACAGATTTGTTTTTGAGACATTTCCAACATAGCTTATATATCACAGGCGTTATCCTTGATTACTCGTAGTTCAGATTCTATGTCATACACAAACATGTAGAAGTTTACAAAGAGAGAACATGTACATACATATAATACTATAACACATGAGGTATAAAGTCAATATTTTTGATATTGATATCAAACAGCATGATATTGCTGTTAAAGCTGAGGTCACAGTTTAAATACAAGATCATTCATAGTGATGATGGGTCAAATTGTTAAGTTTTAGGTTGCTCAAGAATACACTGACAGAGAATAATTGGTTCGACATGCACACAAGTATAGCATTAAAATAATAATTAAATATAAACAGAAATAGAGCACGCACAAAAGTATGGGTTCATACATACAACATGTAAGTATGAAACCTTAATACACATAAATGCATATAACAAGTTATTGATTCGTAGCATACAAAATGACAGCATTTCATCCTTAAGGGAAGAAGACCTGTCAAATAGTCGACCATGACAAATATTACACTGTTGACCCTTATTCACACTACAGAGCCAAACTGAACTGGGCCAAGCTAAGCTGTACTGGGCTGGCCAGGTTTGACATTCACCATAGTTGCTGAAACAGGGCTAGAAAAAGCAATGTGAAAGATAATGGTTCAGGTCGGCCCTGTAGTTTGTAAAGCCTCTAGGCGTGCCGCATGGACAAATACTATACTTAACCCTTGCTAAATTCCATGAGTGGTTGACCTTGTGTGAGATTTTCATATCTGCAGTGGCGTGTCCTTGCTTGTGTCTGCAACGCCACCATTAAGAGTGTACTGTGACCATAGAAATATGTACTGTACGTATCATTACTGTACTGTATGTATCATTATTCCACTGAAGACTAGTCATTGTATCCCAGAGTGTTTCTTTCACACTCAGATTCTAAGGATACGAACAGCCTATCAATCTGTAGAAGTTTGATCAGACTTCCCCTTTAAGAGAGATCATCTACTGGATGATCTTCTGGTAGGTATGTATATGCATGTGAGCCTGCACTATAGCAGTACACCCCACTCTTGTGGTGCGGAGGTGGGAACCCAAAGCTGTGTACGCCTGGTTCTGTGGGACCACAGTTTGGCCGGGGATTACTGATGGGGTAGCGCAGACTCCCGTCGGCCAGCCAGCCAGCATCACAGTGGTCCAGTCCCATGATCCTCCAGGCGGCGTAGAGTTGGCCCACCTTGGCGATCTCAGCCCCGTCCTCCAGGCACGCCTGCTGGGCATCGGTGAAGTTCATCTTCTGGGGGTGCTGGAGGTAATAGACTTTCCCTGGAGAAGAGCACAGTCACTTACTAAACCACTTTAGAGAGGCACAAAAACAAACAAGCTAACAAGCTAACTGTGGTTTCAGAATTAACTATTCCAATGATGAAGCTTCCTGTGTGTGTGTGTGTGTGTGTGTGTGTGTGTGTGTGAGTGTCTCACCACGGAGAGAGGAGGAGAAGCAGAAGACATCGAAGCGGTGGAGGTGGCGGTGGCGGCTGCCGTAGCTGCGAACCCCCGGGGAGAGCCCCAGCCCCCCACAGGGCATGCGAGGCTGGGTGATGGGGTACTGCACGGTCCCATCAGCCAGCCAGCCAGCGTTGCACCAGTTCAAGCCCTCCTCCCAGGCCTGGAACAGCTGCTCGAAGGTGGCCAGGGTGGAGTCCTGCCCTTCACATGCCTCCTTGGCCCCCAGGAAGTTGAGGTGGTAGCGTCCGTGGGGGGGCTGGTAGGGGAACACTACACCTGGGGGGGGGGGGGGGGGGGGGCATGTGTTATTCCTGTGCCTCCCGGAGGTCGGGCTCATTGTAATGCATGGAATGGATTCATTCCATTCCATGCATTACAATGAGCCCATCCTCCAATTTCTACCTCCACCAGCCTCCCTGGTTCTCTCACTTGGCTTCTCAGGTGTAATCAGGGAACAGCAGATCCTTCTGTTGTTCAGAGGACCAAAGATGGTTGCATTGTGAGACAGTCCAGAGACAGTCAGGAGGAGACTCACCTCGTAACTCCAGGTCCACCATAGCGCTCTCGTCCTCCAGCCCGTCAATGACCTCACAGCGGTAGCGACCCGTGTCGTTCAATAGGAGCTCCGTCATGACCAGCGAAGCGTCTCCAGGGAAGTCCTGTCTGAGACGCACACGGCCCCTGACAGACAGGCAGTCAGAGGGATATACAGACAGACGAGCAGGCAGGCAGACAGGCAGGCAGTCAGACAGGTAGACGGGTAGACAGATAGACAGATAGATAGATAGATAAAGAGCTAGATAGATAGATAGAAAGAAAGATAGATAGTGTAAAGAATCTCTTCTTGAAGGACAACACAAGTCATCAACCAATCAACAACAGCAACCTGAAGTCGCCGTAGGTCCTGTGGCGGGGGCTGATGGCCACCAGTACGTCCGTCTCGTGCCCCCCCATGGAGGGCAGCCAGGACCACTTCACCCTGACCTTCCTGGGGGAGCTGAGCTCCGGCTCGTACCAGTAGCGACAGGGCAGGGTGGCATTGGCCCCCCGTGCAGCGAACACAGACGGCTCGGAGGACTCCACATGGAGCTTCACACCGTTGAAATGGACTGGGGGAAGGGGGGGGGGCATACAGTACACAAAACAGGAGTTAGCACAACATACACACACAGAACCAATGTAGATGAGGAATGAGGAATGCCGCGTCATGTTCTCTGAGGAAGTAACAGAGATGATTAGTGATATACTGTATCTTATTCTCTGTTGTTGCCGCTAGCCTTTTGAGATCAGTGGTGGCTGGTGGAGGTAGAAATCGGAGGACGGGCTCAATGTAATGCATAGAAATCGGAGTTCTCCGATTTCTACCTCCACCAGCCTCCACTGATATAATGTCTCTACTACTAGGTTGGCATCTGATGCTGATTGAATAGCACATGTTGACATTAAAACAGTGAGTTAGCTCTCACTCTCTCCGTTGCCGTTTCCATTGAGGATGTCCTGGTAGAAGAAGTGGTTGGAGTTGGAGTATCCCCGGGCGGCCTGGCAGGAGAGGATGAGCTGCAGCACCATCACCACCACCACCACCAGGGGGCAGCGTTGATCCAACATCATCCTGACCATGGAACTCGATAGCCTTTAAGACTGGGGCCTGTGTAGACAGAACGGTTTTGATCAGCTAATGTCAAATAAAGTAGGAAGTATAAATAGCAACTGTAAATGGTTTGGCAACCATTGCATTTCACTGATTCCCCCAATCTTCTGGAATGATCTTCTGACAGACCTGTCGTGATGTGCTTGGGTTTTAATGCAAGCAAAGGCTAGTCTCTCCAACTCCCCTGTCCGTGGCATAACCCACACTTCCCCGTCTCACTGCTCACCTGCATTTTGTATTTCTTAATGGTAGCAGTTACCATCAGATGCCAATAGAGGGCAGTATACGATCATGTTTCACCCAGCAAATATGTTGCTTCTCTAATTACATGGTTGAGGGAACACATTATAAAAAAAAAATCTTTGATCTCAATGAAACAACCTTTGTTGTCGTTGTTGTCTTGTTCTGATTATTGTATAGAAGTTAGCAAAGATGATCCTAGTTTGGTCTCTCTGGGGCGTCTTTGGGAGTAATAATTTGATTAATTTTTTTCAGTTAATAAACTAATGTGAAAGCCACATAATACTAATTAACACAAGTGTATGCAATGTCTTGGTCCAAATAATGTAGCCCACATTATCTGTGCTTAATTAATATGGGTAAATGCTGGATGATGTTGCCTTAATGAAATCCACCAGAAACGTTTAAAAGGCAGATTTGTGTTCTCAATAAATGTAGTGTACTGTACAAAAGACACATTATAATTTCAAGATATTTGTTATAATATGAATGTTTCAAATCTGTATTATGTAAATTGTTCAACCCCAGTTGGGCTACTCTTTCGGCTATCATATAGAGGAACACTCTTCTCAGGTGAGTAATACCTGGAGATATTAATTAAAGCCACACCTGCCTCTCAGGTGCATCATTCCATCACTAGACCCTTTGCGCAACTCTGATAAGCGAACATTAGGTCAATGATTAGTGTACAATTACCCTGCCATTAATAGTCCTACATTTCTAGGCTTCCAAAGGGGTTGTTTATAACCTGAGACATTCAATTAAATTCCGTCATTATGTTTTGTATTATTCTTCATAAAGTGAAAACTGCCTCTCACCGTTTAACCGCTGCAGTGCCGCAGTCTGTCGGGTTTTCTTCGTTCCTTGTTTAAATCCCGTTCGTTAGAAAGCACAGACGATCTTCGAGGCAAGACGCACTTCGCATTGATGTTCTGGCACACGAAGAAGGGGGGTGGGAGAGTTGGGGCGTCAGCTACGTCTGGCCGACCCTCTCACCAGAAAGTAGTCCAATTGTTGTAAAAGTTACGCTATGAACTTTCCACGAGGATGACGCAAAAACGCACTTGGCCTAGCTTATCATGGGATGCAAGATGAAGTAAACAAGTGCTCTCTCAAGAGCTTGACTGTTATGGTCCTGTTGACAGTTTCTTAATTGTTTAAATCTGACTTCTATTTGCTTTTGCTTTACACATGGGCTGAGACACAGAGACCTTATAGCCAGGTCAATGACTGACAAGCTCTACTTTAACTGTAGTGAGTGAGTCACATTACCCAGAATCAGGCATCTTGAACACATGCATGCCCTAATCTCTGAGTGTTCACTGTGTTGCTGGTCTGTCCCTTTCCTACAGATGTCATTAGAATCACTATCTTTTATCTCAGCACCAACCATAACAAATGAGCTCATCTCTGGCAGCTGTTGGGGGAGGAGAGTCCAAACTCAGAGCAGAGGAGGCCTTTTCCACTTTAGATGCATCACTCCCAAGCTCTCTGAAAGCAGATGTTAGTCAGACGAGATCCGTAGGTTCACTCGATCTGGAACTGCTGTTTTCTAAGCTCACACTTCTCTTTTTACTAGTTAACTTGTTAGAAATACACACGCGCGCGCACACACACACGCACACACACACACACACACACACACACACACACACACACACACACACACACACACACACACACACACACACACACACACACGCATACACATGATCTGATAACTGATGTTTTGATGACAGATGTGCTGGGGGTGCCCAGTCTGTCCTTCATGGAGTTCTATGGTGAGATGAAAGGCATGGCCAGAGGCCAGACATACCAGGGCCATGTGAATAGCAGGAAGATGAGGGACTAACAGGCTGTAATTACTCCCTTTAACATCTGCCCAGTAGCCCTGCATTGGGACAGTGTAGCTAGATGGCAGGGGAGGCTGGTGGAGGTAGAAATCGGAGGACAGGCTCATTGTAATGCATGGAATAGAATGAGGAATGGTATCAAACACCCTAACCCTAACCCATGCATTACAATGAGCCCGTCCTCTGATTTCTGCTTCCACTGCTAGATGGTAAAGAAACCGAGAGGAATATCGTTTGACCAACATCGGAATTCCCTCTGTGGTTGGATGGTGTAACTATGGAGTCGAGGGCTAGTCTGTGGGCTGTGTGCTGTGGTGCAGACTACATCCTGATTACAATACCAACAATGACGAAACAGATTCTTCCTCAAAAGGGTTGAGATTCTTGGGCTTGTGTCTTGGGGTTGATAACCACGTAATGACAGGGCATGAGGAAGTATTCGACCTCAACAGACAAGGACTGTACATTGTATTTGCTTACAAATCTCACAGAAGGGATATTTGTTTCTAGCTAACACTTGTACTATTGTAATAATTTTAAATACCTTTATCATAGTCGGCAAAGTCCTTCTGTATATCACTACTACCAGTTATGCTCTGGCTGTGTAGTACTCAGTTTAGTATGGTCTATGGTCCACCCTGCTCCCTTGGCTCACACGCACGCACGCACGCACGCACGCACGCACGCACGCACGCACGCACGCACGCACACACGCATGCACAAAGCCCAGGCAATCAGGTCCCACTGATTCTTTACTGTCCTGTCATCCACACCCAAACAGACACAGACAGTGTTCTACAGGTCAGAGAGAGAGAGAGAGAGAGAGAGAGAGAGAGAGAGAGAGAGAGAGAGAGAGAGAGAGAGAGAGAGAGAGAGAGAGAGAGAGGATAGAGAAGGTAAGGCAGAGATTTAGAGAGGGCATCTGTCCACGAAACTTGCACAGTAGGGTGTAAAATGTCAACCTGAGGGCCGTAGTTTCTGCCACAGCACAAAAACGAACATGACTTGATATGAACACCTTTTGATGATCATTCTCGACTAAAAAATGTGCCACAAAATGTTTTACTTTTTTAAACATTTTTATTGATGACCTTATGTTCAAGACCAACTTAATAGTTCTTAAAAAAGAATGCAAAAACCACAACATTTTGTGTTATCATTATTTCTATAAAATCTCTATCCAAATGTGCACACACCTGGACACAAATGATCAAACTGGAATGGAATTTGTGGATATTCAAACTAAGACAAAATCCGCTTAGGTGTAATAATCACTGTTATTGATCAAGTGCAGAATATTACACCATCAAGCTGAAACAACAAACATTCCCTCTACATCAATGTCCTTCCTTCCATCCTTCCTTCCTTCCTTCCATCCTTCCTTCCTTCAATGTATATACAGTACACACTTCGGTAAATACACAGAACATATTAGTAATTCCATTGTCAATTTACTAGTTAATTAATAGTTCCTGCTATTTCCCAAAATCTAAATGCATATTGCACAAGCCCTGCTTCAATTTACTACCTAGTGCTTCTATAAATCAACCTGCAGCTGTGGGATGCAACTTTAAGTGATGTAATTTATTGCTTTGTCAATCTAAAATGAACTGTGCGTGTACAGGTTCAATATGCAAATCTCCCTCAATGCTGCCAGTGTTAACGAAGAAGTGTGTATGTGTTGTATGTGTGTGTCATAAGAGGGTCTGAAAGCAGAGTCAGTTGGGTGGGCTGTGTTGTGACATCACATGGAATACTGAGTGTTTGGAACGTGTTCCAACTGGCTGTCCTCTGGGGGAGCCGAGGAGTGTGGAGTCCCTTAGGGAAGGGTAGAAACCAATGGAAGAGGAGACAGATTAGATTAATAATATGCACTTAGAAAACATAAACACCTGGCAGAGGTGTTCTAAGTCACTGAAAACAAAGCGTGAAAGACGTTCTCAGCCAGTGACAAGCTAACATGTTGTAAGAATCATTAAAGATATGTCACTTCTCGCGAAGTGCCCCAAAAATGTAGGCTACTATAGGTCATGTCATGCCTTTTGAGCAGACTCAACCTTTATCCAGAGCATATTGAACTGTTGCAAAGTTTCATATACAGTAGAACTAGAATATAGAACCCATCAGTGTTCACTATTCCACATGACAAGAGCTTCATAAACATTCTAATGTCTATGTCGTGGTGTGGAGGGAGGAGAGATGCTGCTGTTGTTAGAAACTTGATTCCTTGCCTCCTCTCCTCCTCTCCTCCACTCGCTTCCTAAGGTCTAGGTTTCTCCCCTTAGATGTTCTCCTCCAACGCTTTTTGAGAAGAAAGTGAGTGGAGGACGGAGGAGAGGAGGAGAGGAGGAGAGGAGGAGAGGAGAGTTTCTATTGAGAAAGGGCCCTGTTGCACTATGGAGAGACTGGGGGAGGCTGGGTGTGGGTGGTGGAGAACTGGTGGTTTATGGGTAATGTAGTTCTAGTCGTCACAGCCGAGCAGTTCCATGCGGAGGGTGATGCGCTCGTGCCACTCCCAGGGCATGACACGTACGTAGCGGGCGTAGAACGGCGGCTCAAACAGGTTCTTCTTGTGAGTGTTGTTGTCAATGTTGCCCTGGAAAATCTGCAAGTGAATACACACATTTAGATCAATGGTCAACTTTGATATCTGTTGTATGGGGTGAAACAGTGCAACGTCTGGGCAGATAAGCACATACTTACAAACATATAAACATTTACAAAACATTTTTTTTAAATTAAAGTTGATATAGAAGATGTTGGTATGATAACATTGGCAGAGACAGCACTCTGAACCCGGGTCCTGACCAGGGAGATATAGGGTTAATGACAGGGTTAACGACTTTAAATCAGGGGCTTTCAATCTGGCTGCTCTGACCTCACTGCTCATTCACGTCAACATAACAACCTGAACCCTCCTCTCCCCACCCAGCTTCTCAGCGGGAGCCTGAGGCTATGTCATAGGGTCAAAGGTTGAGGGTCATCAAAGATCAAACATTGCTTTCACATAATTATATATTCAAATTATTAAATCATCAGGATACACCCCCACCCCCAGTCTAAACAACAGCTGGGTCACTCCCATGGAGGGGAGGTGGTGAGATCTCTGTCCGACCCAGGAGGGAACGTGACTAGATGCCCTCGACAGCCAGTATAAAAACAGGAAGGAGAACTTGGGGATTGGGGGAAAAAACCCATTTTGAGGAGTTAACTGATGTCAACAACTCGGTTCTATGTGCACCCCCCCCCCCCCAAACCTATAAAGAAGAGAGAGAGAGAAAGAGAGGGAAGAAAAGAAAGAGGTAAAGAGGGAAGAGAGGGAAGACTGACTTTTACAGTACTTCATATAAAACGGGTTATAAAGAGACTTGTTGAGGGGAGCCTCTCTCTGACCTTGTCTGCTCCAGTGTTCGGGTCCTTCACCAGACTCCAGCTCTGTCCATCGTCACTGTAGGACACTTTGTAGGCCGACACAAACTGCACCACGCCAAAGTCCTTGGCCCCCTGGGTGATGATGGCTGTGAGGCGCTTGGGCTTCTCCAAGTCCACCTGGAGCAGAGAGGGGGGTTGGGGAGAGGGGGGGCAGGGAGCAAGGGGGCAGGGGGGCAGAGGGCAGGGAGCAGGGGGCCAGGGGGCCAGGGATCAGGGAGCAGGGAGCAGGGGGCAGAGGGGCAGGGGGCAGGGGGCAGGGGGCAGGGGGAGGGGGGAGAGGGAGGGGGCAGGGAGACCAGGTGTACGTTAGAGCAGGTTGATGAATGATTAAAAACGTATCACAATGGTGAATGGCTGAATGGAATGTTCCACGGCAGCAACCATAGAAATAGAATGCTTCTATTCACTCTGTTTTTATGGCAGCAACTGGTGTCCTACACCTCTCTCTAGCTAGCCTATACATGACGGGTCAATTCTATTGTGCACCATCGTGTCAGACATGTGTGTTTTGATACCAGTCCCCATTCCCATCCATTACAATGAGCCCGTCCTCCTACCAGCCTTCCCTTGAGGGGTCAATCCCCTTACCTGGAGCCACTCGGAGCGGTTGTTGGTGGCAGCGGACCAGGCGTTGGTCTTGCCCTGCTTGTCGAGTCGTGCGAACTGCGGGTGCCAGGTGAAGGCGTCGATGCCCCATGTACGGTAGGCACTGGAGGCCGAGAGCTGCTCGTCAGAGACGAGGCGGGACTTCATACCCAGAGGCTCAGAGCAACCTGCCGTGTTGGAATACACTGTGAGCAAAACAACAGAGAGAGAGAGGGGGGGGGGGGGGGAGGAGGGATGGACAGAGGAAAAAAAGCAGAGGTGAAAAAGGAAAATCAATGGACAGAAACCATGAACCAGGCCCATAGGGAAAAGAAAAGAACGATCAAAACCAGCCACAATCCAAGGCATGCAGATTAGCCCTTTAATTTGACTGTATATACCGTGACGACATAAAAAAAACTGTTTATGACAAATAGACAGATCCGTCTATACAGTACAGACATAGAACCAGGAAAAGTGCTTACATGGCACATCACCATAGCCTTCAGTGGAGGCTGGTGGGGGTAGAAATTGGAGGACGGGTCACACGTGTTTGATACCATTCCTCATTCCATTCGATGCATTACAATGAGCCGGTCCTCCGATTTCTACCACCACCAGCCTCCCCTGCTAGCCTAACATTAGCGACAAGACATTTTAACTGTAGCCATAGCTGTGTACACAGTGTAGAGACATTGGGTAATAGGGTGGAGCTGGGAAGACACAGATGGACA
Source organism: Argentina silus (assembly GCF_951799395.1). NCBI lineage: Eukaryota > Metazoa > Chordata > Actinopteri > Argentiniformes > Argentinidae > Argentina > Argentina silus. Next base: position 15,717,229 of record NC_139673.1, on the reverse strand, counting down.
TGTTGTTTGTGTGTGTGTGTGTGTGTGTGTGTGTGTGTGTGTGTGTGTGTGTGTGTGTGTGTGTGTGTGTGTGTGTGTGTGTGTGTGTGCTTGTCTGGAATTCCATCTCTATTGTTTCACG